>NC_052312.1:2733949-2753949 GCF_016432855.1 Salvelinus namaycush | reverse complement strand
CCAGGCAAGGAGGGCATTAATCAGAGAGGCAACAAAGAGACCAAAGACAACCCTGAAGGAGCTGCAAAGCTCCACAGCGAAGATTGGAGTATCTGTCCATAGGACTACTTTAAGCCGTACACTCCACAGAGCTGGGCTTTACGGAAGAGTGACCAGAAAAAAAACAATGCTTAAAGAAAAAAATAAGAAAACACATTTGGTGTTCGCCAAAAGGCATGTGGGAGACTCCCCAAACATACGGAAGAAGGTACTCTGGTCAGATGAGACGAAAATTTAGCTTTTTGGCCATTAAGGAAAATGCTGTCTGGCTCAAATTCAACACCTCCCATCACCCCGAGAATACCATCCCCACAGTGAAGCATGGTGGTGGCAACATCATGCTGTGGGGATGTTTTTCATCGGCAGGGACTGGAAAACTGGTCAGAATTGAAGGAATGATGGATGGCGCTAAATACAGGGAAATTCTTGAGGGAAACCTGTTTCAGTCTTCTAGAGATTTGAGACCGGGACGGAGGTTCACCTTCCAGCAGGACAATGACCCTAAGCATACTGCTAAACCAACACTTGAGTGGTTTAAGAGGAAACATTTAAATGTCTTGGAATGGCCTAGTCAAAGCCCAGACCTCAATCCAATTAAGAATCTGCGGTATGACTTAAAGATTGCTGTACACCAGCGGAACCCATCCAACTTGAAGGAGCTGGAGCAGTTTTGCCTTGAAGAATGGGCAAAAATCCCAGTGGCTAGATGTGCCAAGCTTAGAGACTTGGGGGTGAATAGTTATGCACGCTCAAGTTTTCTGGGGGTTTTTGTCTTATTTTTTGTTTGTTTCACAATAAATAAAAAAATGTGCATCTTCATAGTGGTAGGCATGGTGTGTAAATCAAATGATACAAACCCCCCAAAAATCTATTTTAATTCCAGGTTGTAAGGCAACAAAATAGGAAAAATGCCAAGGTGGGTGAATACTTTCGCAAGCCACTGTACACATAACCTCAACTAACCTGTAGCCCCGCACATAGACCCGGTAGCGGTGCCCCCTGTATATAGCCTCGTTATTCTTGTTTATTGTGTTACTTTTGATTTATTTTGTACTTTATTTTATTTACTGAATATTTTCTGAACTCTATTTTCTTCAAACTGCATTGTTGGTTAAGGGCTTGTAAATAACCATTTCACTGTAAGGTGTACAGAGCCCTGTAGAATCGAACCCCAACCACAACATAACACAACTGCCTGGCAACTGGCATCACTCACGGCAACAGGCAACACTCACGGCAACAGATATAGCTTACGGCAACAGACAACACTCACGGCAACAGACAACACTCACGGCAACAGGCATCACTCACGGCAACAGGCATCACTCACGGCAACAGGCAACACTCACGGCAACAGGCAACACTCACGGCAACAGGCAACACTCACGGCAACAGGCAACACTCACGGCAACAGACAACACTCACGGCAACAGGCAACACTCACGGCAACAGGCAACACTCACGGCAACAGACAACACTCACGGCAACAGGCAACACTCACGGCAACAGACAACACTCACGGCAACAGACAACACTCACGGCAACAGGCAACACTCACTGCAACAGGCAACACTCACGGCAACAGGCAACACTCACTGCAACAGGCAACACTGACAGCAACAGACAACACTGACAGCAACAGACAACACTCACGGCAACAGGCAACACTCACGGCAACAGGCAACACTCACGGCAACAGACAACACTCACGGCAACAGGCAACACTCACGGCAACAGGCAACACTCACGGCAACAGGCAACACTCACGGCAACAGACAACACTCACGGCAACAGGCAACACTCACGGCAACAGGCAACACTCACGGCAACAGGCAACACTCACGGCAACAGGCAACACTCACGGCAACAGACAACACTCACGGTAACAGACAACACTCACGGCAACAGGCAACACTCACGGCAACAGGCAACACTCACGGCAACAGACAACACTCACGGCAACAGACAACACTCACGGCAACAGGCAACACTCACGGCAACAGGCAACACTCACGGCAACAGACAACACTCACGGCAACAGACAACACTGACAGCAACAGACAACACTGACAGCAACAGACAACACTAACGGCAACAGGCAACACTCGCGGCAACAGGCAACACTCACGGCAACAGGCAACACTCACGGCAACAGATATCACTTACGGCAACAGGCAACACTCACCTGTTGTATTCGGCGCATGTGACAAATAATAATTTGATTTGATTTAATTGCTGTGGCGTTAAGAGCATGGCTGTGCTGTGTGTGTGTGTGTGGTCTTTACTAACGTCAGTAGCTGTGCGTTGTCGTGCTTCTTGCGGGACTTAAGCTTCTGTCTCCACTGTAGGAAGGACCAGAGAGTGGTGTTGGGCTCCTCTGTAATGATGCACTCATCCCTCTCCTTCCATACCTCCAGGCCAATCAGAGGCACCCGGATGTTCAGAGCCCTGTAGAACTGAACCCCAACCACAACATAACACAACCGCACGGCAACAGGCAACACTCACGGCAACAGATATCCCTCACGGCAACAGGCAACACTCACGGCAACAGATATCCCTCACGGCATCAGGCAACACTCACGGCAATGGGGTCACACAGAGACATATGTTTTGTTTTTCATTGTGACTAGGGCATTTCTAAATAGACAAATTTAGATTATTCAAAATCTATCATTTTCAATCACTTTGATCATTCTGATGACACAAAACAAAGGGCAGAATTGGAAAGGACTAGAAAGACAATTAATCTTAGAAATATCACAGGACTGTGTGGAAGTTAATGATATGTCAGTAGGTGATTTATAAAACCAGACTCTCTCTCTCTCCCGGCCCTGATACACTATCCATTTTGTTGACACATAAACTGAGCTCTCTTTATTCCCCCTGTGGATTGCATCTAAGACACACACATCACCACGCTGGCTTACCTTATCAACATAATTGGCAATCTCCATTATCCTCAGCTTGGTTTTCTGGTAGTCCTTATTCTGTCGTTTATACTAGATTACAAAGGGAGATAGAATAGCATTCAGTGACAGATATAAAATCAATAGTGACAAATGTTCAACCAAACACAATACATTTTTTTTTTTAAATGGCCGTCCTCAATAGAACAAGAGAGATCCAGAAGAAAAACCTGTCCCACTTCACCATCTCTACCCCCAATTCATCATCGTAGTAGGTACCAATTAAGAACAGGAGTGGACCAAAAACTGTATTCTGATTGGTCACCGCCATGCACTGTTACCACGGCGTCATATTCATATTGCACCTAACAGTAGCCAACTGGAACGTAGAATAGACCGTTATGGAAGACATATCTTTTCCTTCCTGGCCGGCTGGAGCACATTGTCTATTTAGGACTGGTAATGAGCTCTCTGTCTCCCACCATTAGACCCAACTAGAAACGTTCATCATTAACATGACAAATCCTCTGGTCTCGTCTATGCTGCTCTCTATCAGTGAGGAAAAGGTGCTTCAGCCCATCAGCCAGCATCATAATTATACACTATTTCACCAAGTAGGCAGAGTTGAGGATGAGGACCATTATGTCAAAGTTGAGGATGAGTGAGGACCATTATGTCAGAGTTGAGGATGAGTGAGGACCATTATGTCAGAGTTGAGGATGAGTGAGGACCATTATGTCAGAGTTGAGGATGAGTGAGGACCATTATGTCAGAGTTGAGGATGAGTGAGGACCATTATGTTAGAGTTGAGGATGAGTGAGGACCATTATGTCAGAGTTGAGGATGAGGACCATTATGTCAGAGTTGAGGATGAGGACCATTATGTCAGAGTTGAGGATGAGTGAGGACCATTATGTCAGAGTTGAGGATGAGTGAGGACCATTATGTCAGAGTTGAGGATGAGTGAGGACCATTATGTCAGAGTTGAGGATGAGTGAGGACCATTATGTCAGAGTTGAGGATGAGTGAGGACCATTATGTCAGAGTTGAGGATGAGGACCATTATGTCAGAGTTGAGGATGAGTGAGGACCATTATGTCAGAGTTGAGGATGAGTGAGGACCATTATGTCAGAGTTGAGGATGAGTGAGGACCATTATGTCAGAGTTGAGGACGAGGACCATTATGTTAGAGTTGAGGATGAGTGAGGACCATTATGTCAGAGTTGAGGATGAGGACCATTATGTCAGAGTTGAGGATGAGTGAGGACCATTATGTCAGAGTTGAGGATGAGTGAGGACCATTATGTCAGAGTTGAGGATGAGTGAGGACCATTATGTCAGAGTTGAGGATGAGTGAGGACCATTATGTCAGAGTTGAGGACGAGGACCATTATGTCAGAGTTGAGGATGAGTGAGGACCATTATGTCAGAGTTGAGGATGAGTGAGGACCATTATGTCAGAATTGAGGATGAGTGAGGACCATTATGTCAGAGTTGAGGATGAGTGAGGACCATTATGTCAGAGTTGAGGATGAGTGAGGACCATTATGTCAGAGTTGAGGATGAGTGAGGACCATTATGTCAGAGTTGAGGATGAGTGAGGACCATTATGTCAGAGTTGAGGACGAGTGAGGACCATTATGTCAGAGTTGAGGACGAGTGAGGACCATTATGTTAGATGAGATAATTATTGTTCACAACGTTCCCCATGTCCATTTGATATGTCAATGGTTCAATGGGTTGGTTGACGTTCCTGGACGGATGTGCCGCACACACTTGACTTTGTGTACACACACAAACACACACACACACACACACACACACACACACACACACACACACACACACACACACACACACACACACACACACACACACACACACACACACACACACACAACTTTGTGCACATACATTCATACATACATTCACACACACACATGCACGCACACAAACTTATACACACACAAACACATACGCACTTGCCCTGCTCTGATCAAGGGAACAATAAGGAATAGCTCCACTTGTTGTTGGCTCGCTAGCTTACCAATGTACTGTCAGCCACGATGTACAGCTCCATGTACTTGGTGGTGCCCCAGGCATTTCGTCTCACCTGTTTCCAAACAGAGAGAGATCAGAAAGGGAGGAGGGACACAGTGAGGAGTTATTTGGTCCGTTTGGTATAATGGACCGAATCGTGTCCCCTTCCTGTTTAGAAATGATCACCCACCACTCATCCTATTGTCGTGGAGGTAAAAAAAAAAAGGGCTTGTTTTTAACCATGGCAACAGACTGAGCTTTTCACAGTGGTAAAACAGAAATGACACAATGGAAGAGAAACATCCCGTTTGTGACACGTTACAATCTCAGGATCTTTCTATCAGTCATTTTCCGCTATACTAATACTTGATTACAGCTATTAGGCAGAGGCTCTGTGGTAATTAAAATACATTGATTTATACAAGCAGGCATGGCTGTCTTGCCCGGGCCAGACAGAAGACCAATATTGTGGTCTAGCAGGGTTCCAGGGCAGTGGGCAGCCGGCCTGTGTAGCGCTGTGGCCTTCTTGGACTGCTAGAGACATATGGGGGGATGGAGAGAGTGGTGAGGGAGAGAGAGAGAGAGAGAGAGAGACAGAGAGGGGTAAGGGGGAGAGAGAGGGGTGAAGGGGACAAAGAGAGAGAGAGAGAGAGGTAAGGGGGAGAGACAGAGAGAGAGAGAGGTAAGGGGGAGAGACAGAGAGAGAGAGAGAGAGAGAGAGAGAGAGGTAAGGGGGAGAGACAGAGAGTGAGTCAGGGTCAAAGCAGGCAGAGGTCAGGGTCAGAGCAGGCAGAGGTCAGGGTCAGAGCAGGCAGAGGTCAGGGTCAGAGCAGGCAGAGGTCAGGGTCAGAGCAGGCAGAGGTCAGGGTCAGAGCAGGCAGGCTCAGGGTCAGAGCAGGCAGAGGTCAGGGTCAGAGCAGGCAGAGGTCAGGGTCAGAGCAGGCAGAGGTCAGGGTCAGAGCAGGCAGAGGTCAGGGTCAGAGCAGGCGGAATGGTCAAAACCGGGAAAACTAGAAAACAGGGACTAGAGAGGAAAAACAAGAGCTGACTCTGGTGTGTTTGAGCAGGGCAGGATCAAAAACCTGCATACCCAGCAGCTCACCAGATGGAGGGTTGACGAATCACATGTGTTTTATACAGTAGCCTATCAGTGCAGTATTTATCTTGGTCTGGGGTTAAGTGTCGTTGCTCAAGGTCACAACGGCATGAGATATACTTCATGGGATCAGAGACCAGTAGCCACCCATTGTCAATGCCAGTGATGGTTATTTTGTAAAGTGGTTCATACAACACTATTTTCGGTCATGAGTGACCCATAGTGTTACAGACCTTTTCTTTTGGAGGGGGGGCTGAGAGAGGGGTGAGGGGGAGAAAGAGAGAGAGAGAGAGGTGTCAGAGGGAGAGAGAGAGAGAGAGAGAGAGAGAGAGGGGGGAGAGAGAGAGTGAGTGAGGGGGAAAAAGAAAGACAGAGAGAGAGAGAGAGAGAGAGAGAGAGGGTGAGGGGAAGAAAGAAAGACAGAGAGAGAGAGAGAGAGAGAGAGGGTGAGGGGGAGAAAGAGAGAGAGAGAGAGAGAGGGAGAGAGAGAGAGAGAGAGAGAGGGTGAGGGGGAGAAAGAAAGACAGAGAGAGAGAGAGAGAGAGTGAGAGAGAGAGAGAGAGAGAGAGAGAGAGAGAGAGAGAGAGAGAGAGAGAGAGAGAGAGAGAGAGAGAGAGAGAGAGAGTGTGTTTCCACTGTTTATTTTCAAGACAGTGGTCTGACCGTGTCTGGAGTCTGCTATGGCTGGCATCTCAGCATAATTAATGGGTGGCTGTTCAAGAAATTGCGAGTAGGGCCTAGAGAGAAGGAGGGAGAGAGGGGGGGAAGAAAACAAAATCGTAGCAAAAAGAGCATGAAAAGAGGAGGAGAAAATGTGAGGGAGAAAGAGAAGGTTATAGAAGGAGAAGAGGAAATGGAGAGGAGAGAGAGGAGAGAGAGAGCGAGAGACAACAAACTTGGGAAAATTATGCAAAAGATTGGGAAAATCCTCTGCATTATCATTAACAGCAGACTCGTACATTTCCTCAGTCAAAACATTGTACTGTGCAAATGTCAAATTTACTTTTTACCAAATTACCGTACGACAGACCATGTATTCACCCTGCACACCCTGGGCTCCCGAGTGGCGCAGTGGTCTAAGGCACTGTATCTGAGTGCTAGAGGCGTCACTACAGACACCCTGGTTCGGCGGCCTACCCTTCCTGCCAAATGTATGACCATATTAGAGACACATATTTCCCTCAGATTACACAGACCTACAAAGAATTTGAAATCAAACACAATTTTGATGAACTCCCATATCTACTAGGTGAAATACCACAGTGTGCATCACAGCAGCAAGATTTGTGACCTGTTGCCACAAGAAAAGGTCAACCAGTGAAGAACAAACACAATACTAAATACAACCAATATTTATGTTTATTTATTTTCCCTTTTGTACTTTAACTATGTCTACATCGTTACAACACTGTATGTAGACTTAATATGATATTTGCAACGTCTTGATTCTTTTGGAACTTTACGTGTTTACTGTTTATTTTTTATTATTCATTTCACATTTGTTTATTATCTGTTTTACTGCTTTGGCAATGTAAACATACGTACAGTGCCTTCGGAAAGTATTCAGAGCCCTTGACTTTTTCCACATTTTGTTACGTTACAACCTTGTTCTAAAATTGATTACATCGTTTTTCCCCCTTTCAATCTAGACACAATACCCCATAATGACATCACAATACCCCATAATGACATCACAATACCCCATATTGACATCACAATACCCCATAATGACATCACAATACCCCATAAGACATCACAATACCCCATATTGACATCACAATACCCCATAATGACATCACAATACCCCATAATGACATCACAATACCCCATAATGACATCACAATACCCCATAATGACAAAGCAAAAACAGAAATATTACATTTACATACAGTAAGTATTACATAAGTATTCAGACCTTTTACTCAGTACTTAGTACTTTGACGCACAATGATTACAGCCTTGAGTGTTCTTGGGTATGATGCTACAAGCTTGGCACGCCTATTCTTCTCTGCAGATCCTCTCAAGCTCTGTCAGGTTGGATGAGGGGCATCACTGCACACCTATTTTCAGGTCTCTCCAGAGATCAGGTTCAAGTCCGGGCTCTGGCTTGGCCACTCAAGGACATTCAGAGACTTGTCCCGAAGCCACTCCTGCGTTGTCTTGGCTGTGTGCTTAGGGTCGTTTGTCACGCCCTGACCATAGAGAGCCCTTGGTTCTTTATGGTGTTGTAGGTCAGGGCGTGACTAGGGAGTGTTCTAGTCTTTTCTATGTTGGTGCTCTTGATATGGTTCCCAATTAGAGGCAGCTGATGTTCGTTGTCTTGTTGTGTTTTGTGCACTACGGCTTTCACGTTTGTAGTAGTTTGTTTATTGTTTTGTTTAAGTTTCACAGCAATAAAAGATGTGGAACTCAAATCACGCTGCGCCTTGATCCGACCTTTTCTACGAACGTGACATTGTTGTCCTGCTGGAAGGTGAACCTTCGCCTCAGTCTGAGGTCCTGAGCAGGTTTTCATCAAGGATCTCTCTGTACTTTTCTCCGTTCATCTTTCCCTCGATCCTGACTAGTCTCCCAGTCCCTGTCGCTGAAAAACATCCCCACAGCATGATGCTGCCACCACCATGCTTCACTGTAGGGATGGTGCCAGGTTTCCTCCAGATGTGACGCTTGGCATTCAGGCCAAAGAGTTCAATCTTGGTTTCATCAGACCAGAGAATCTTGTTTCTCATGGTCTGAGAGTCTTTAGGTGCCTTTTGGTAAACTCCAAGTGGGCTGTCATGTGCCTTTTACTGAGGAGTGGCTTCCGTCTGGCCACTCTACCAGAAAGGCCTGATTGGTGGAGTGCTGCAGAGATGGTTGTCCTTCTGGAAGTTTCTCTCATCTCCACAGAGGAACTATAGAGCTCTGTCAGAGTGACCATCGGGTTCTTGGTCACCTCCCTGACCAAGGCCCTTCTCCCCCGATCGCTCAGTTTGGCTGGGTGGCCAGCGCTAGGAAGAGTCTTGGTGGTTCCAAACTTCTTCCATTTAAGAATGATGGAGGCCACTGTGTTCTTGGGGACCTTCAATGCTGCAGAAACGTTTTGGTACCATTCCCCAGATCTGTGCCTCGACACAATCATGTCTCAGAGCTCTAAGGACAATTGGGTTTTGCTCTAACATGTACTGTCAACTGTGGGACCTTATATAGACAGGTGTGTGCCTTTCCAAATCATGTCCAATCAATTGAATTTACTACAGGTGGACTCCAATCAAGTTGTAGAAACATCTCAAGGATGACCAATGGAAACAGGATGCACCTGAGCTCAATTTCGATTCTCATAGCAAAGAGTCAGAATACTTATGCAAATAAGGTATTTCTGTTTTTTATTTTTAATACAATTGCAAACATTTCAAAAAAATCTGTTTTCACTTTTTCATTATGGGGTTTTGTCTGTTGATTAATGAGGAAAAAAACTATGTAATCCATTTTAGAATAAGATTGTAAGGTAACAAAATGTGTAAAAAGTAAATCCTTCCGAAGGCACTGTATGTTTCCCATGCCAATAAAGCCCCTTGAATTGAATTGAAAGAGAGAGAGAGAGAAAGAGAGAGAGGGACAGAGAGAGAGAGGCTTGAATGACTGTTCACCACAGGGACATTATCAGCATTCACGGCTGCACTGGAGCAAATTAGGCCCTGTGTTTAGCCTTTCGCCTTCCTCCGTGGAAGGACACTACAGTAAGACAGACTCACACTGGGGGGAAACAAACGCAACGGCAACAGACCCAACCACCAACCGTATAATTCCCTCTGGCTTTCAGCCTCGAAGTGATTTCGTGTGTGCCTCTAAAAAGTCTCTAAGAGAAATCCAATAATGTGTTTATGCTTGTATGACAAGAGAGATGGTAATTTCCTCTGAAGGACAAAATGCACACTTTCTCTCTCTGTGTCTCTGTGTCTGTCTGTCTGTGTGTGTGTGTGTGTGTGTGTGTGTGTGTGTGTGTGTGTGTGTGTGTGTGTGTGTGTGTGTGTGTGTGTGTGTGTGTGTGTGTGTGTGTGTGTGTACAGGTTTGCATGTGTGTAGTCAATAGCCATGTAATCATCCCCGCAAAGAGACTGATGAATACTATGTCCATCACATCAAAAGGTTAATCACACAAAGAAGAAGCTTTCTCCTCAAAGAATAATAACAGAAAATGCTATTTAATAGCAGAGACGTCTCTTCAAGGAATAATACCAGAAAATACTATTTAATAGCAGAGACGTCTCTTCAAGGAATAATACCAGGACATACTATTTAATAGCAGAGACGTCTCTTCAAGGAATAATACCAGGAAATACTATTTAATAGCAGAGACGTCTCTTCAAGGAAGAATACCAGAAAATACTATTTAATAGCAGAGACGTCTCTTCAAGGAATAATACCAGAAAATACTATTTAATAGCAGAGACGTCTCCTTCTGTTCTACATTTGATATGCTCCATAAAAGCATTAGCAGGTTCTTCCTCACCTTTACATATATATTGTTAAAGAATACATTCTGGGAATTTTATCCATCCCTATTCTTAACATTTAATATGACAATAACTTCTGCTGTTGCCATGCGCTGTTGTGCTAGTATCTTTTAGTATTTAATCAATCTGTTTGTATTTAATCAATCTGTTTGTATTTAATCAATCAGTTTGTATTTATTTAATCAGTTTGTATTTAATCAATCTGTGTGTATTTATTTAATCAGTTTGTATTTAATCAATCTGTGTGTATTTATTTAATCAGTTTGTATTTATTTAATCAGTTTGTATTTAATCAATCTGTTTGTATTTATTTAATCAGTTTGTATTTAATCAATCTGTTTGTATTTATTTAATCAGTTTGTATTTAATCAATCTGTGTGTATTTATTTAATCAGTTTGTATTTATTTAATCAGTTTGTATTTAATCAATATGTGTGTATTTATTTAATCAGTTTGTATTTATTTAATCAGTTTGTATTTATTTAATCAGTTTGTATTTAATCAATCTGTTTGTATTTATTTAATCAGTTTGTATTTAATCAGTTTGTATTTAATCAATCTGTGTGTATTTATTTAATCAGTTTGTATTTAATCAATCTGTTTGTATTTATTTAATCAGTTTGTATTTAATCAATCTGTTTGTATTTATTTAATCAGTTTGTATTTAATCAATCAGTTTGTATTTATTTAATCAGTTTGTATTTAATCAATCTGTGTGTATTTATTTAATCAGTTTATATTTATTTAATCAGTTTGTATTTAATCAATCTGTTTGTATTTATTTAATCAGTTTGTATTTAATCAATCTGTTTATATTTATTTAATCAGTTTGTATTTAATCAATCTGTGTGTATTTATTTAATCAGTTTGTATTTATTTAATCAGTTTGTATTTAATCAATCTGTGTGTATTTATTTAATCAGTTTGTATTTATTTAATCAGTTTGTATTTAATCAATCTGTTTGTATTTATTTAATCAGTTTGTATTTAATCAGTTTGTATTTAATCAATCTGTGTGTATTTATTTAATCAGTTTGTATTTAATCAATCTGTTTGTATTTATTTAATCAGTTTGTATTTAATCAATCTGTTTGTATTTATTTAATCAGTTTGTATTTAATCAATCAGTTTGTATTTATTTAATCAGTTTGTATTTAATCAATCTGTGTGTATTTATTTAATCAGTTTGTATTTAATCAATCTGTGTGTATTTATTTAATCAGTTTGTATTTATTTAATCAGTTTGTATTTAATCAATCTGTTTGTATTTATTTAATCAGTTTGTATTTAATCAATCTGTTTGTATTTATTTAATCAGTTTGTATTTAATCAATCTGTGTGTATTTATTTAATCAGTTTGTATTTATTTAATCAGTTTGTATTTAATCAATCTGTGTGTATTTATTTAATCAGTTTGTATTTATTTAATCAGTTTGTATTTATTTAATCAGTTTGTATTTAATCAGTTTGTATTTAATCAATCTGTTTGTATTTATTTAATCAGTTTGTATTTATTTAATCAGTTTGTATTTAATCAATCTGTGTGTATTTATTTAATCAGTTTGTATTTAATCAATCTGTTTGTATTTATTTAATCAGTTTGTATTTAATCAATCTGTGTGTATTTATTTAATCAGTTTGTATTTAATCAATCTGTTTGTATTTATTTAATCAGTTTGTACTTAATCAATCTATTTGTATTTAATCAATCTGTTTGTATTTATTTAATCAGTTTGTATTTAATCAATCAGTTTGTATTTATTTAATCAGTTTGTATTTAATCAACCTGTTTGTATTTATTAATCAGTTTGTATTTAATCAATCAGTTTGAATTTAATCAATCAGTTTGTATTTAATCAATCAGTTTGTATTTAATCAGTCTGTGTGTATTTATTTAATCAGTTTGTATTTAATCAATTTGTTTGTATTTAATCAATCTGTTTGTATTTAATCAATCTGTTTGTATTTAATCAATCTGTTTGTATTTAATCAATCAGTTTGTATTTAATCAATCAGTTTGTATTTAATCAATCAGTTTGTATTTAATCAATCAGTTTGTATTTAATCAATTCGTTTGTATTTTTTTTATCAGTTTGTATTTAATCAATCAGTTTGTATTTTTTTAAATCAGTTTGTATTTAATCAGTCTGTGTGTATTTATTTAATCAGTTTGTATTTAATCAATTCGTTTGTATTTAATCAATCAGTTTGTATTTAATCAATTCGTTTGTATTTAATCAATCTGTTTGTATTTAATCAATCTGTTTGTATTTAATCAATCAGTTTGTATGTATTTAATCAGTTTGTATTTAATCAATCAGTTTGTATTTATTTAATCAGTTTGTATTTAATCAATCAGTTTCTGAACCTTTAATATTTGTATTGTTTGTGCTCTTGCCGTGCTTGGTGGTGTTCTAGTGACTGTGAGGTGAAGGATGTGGAGTCTGTCTGTACCTCTATGTTTGGTTTGTTGGAATAGAAGTTTGGGCTATATACCGTGGCATAGTCTGACATCTGCCATGCAAAGATAAACATATACTTTTCTTTTGTAACTCTGTTTTGTCTGGTGGTGGAAAGTTCATCTGTAAAAACTTCTGTCACTCTTGTTTGTTCTGTTGATAGAGAACATACCATACAGTTTATACAAATGAAAGACTTTGTTGGGCTTGCGGTCAATAGAGAATGTGAAATGTGTCCAAATAAATAAAGACTTGTTGTGTCTATTGATTATTGAACCTTTATTTAACTAGGCAAGTCAGTTAAGAACAAATACTTATTTACAATGACGGCCTACCGGGAAACAGTGGGTTAACTGGCTTGTTCAGGGGCAAAATGACAGATTTTTACCTTGTTAGCTCGGGGATATCGATCTGGCAACCTTTTGGTTATTGGCTAAACGCTCTAACCACTAGGCTACCTGCCTCCCCAAGTTTCTGTTGGTATGTTGTTGTGTCTGTTGGTTTGTTGGTGTGCCTGACGGTATCTGTTGGTGTGGTGATGCGTATGTTGCTGTGGTGATGCGTATGTTGGTGTGTTGTTTTGTCTGTTGGTGTGTTGTTGTGCCTGTTGGTGTGTATCTGTTGGTGTGCTGTTGTGTCTGTTGGTTTGTTGGTATGCCTGACGGTATCTGTTGGTGTGTCTGTTGGTGTGCCTGTTGGTGTGTTGTTGTGCCTGTTGGTGTGTTGTTGTTGCTGTGTCTGTTGGTGTGCCTGTTGGTGTGTTGTTGTGCCTGTTGCTGTGTCTGTTGGTGTGCCTGTTGGTGTGTCTGTTGGTGTGTTGTTGTGCCTGTTGCTGTATCTGTTGGTGTGTCTGTTGGTGTGTTGTTGTGCCTGTTGGTGTATCTGTTGGTGTGTCTGTTGGTGTGTTGTTGTGTCTGTTGGTGTGTTGTTGTGCCTGTTGCTGTATCTGTTGGTGTGTCTGTTGGTGTGTTGTTGTGCCTGTTGGTGTATCTGTTGGTGTGTCTGTTGGTGTGTTGTTGTGCCTGTTGCTGTATCTGTTGGTGTGTCTGTTGGTGTGTTGTCGTGTCTGTTGTGTCTGTTGGTGTGTCTGTTGGTGTCCGTTGGTGTGTCTGTTGGTGTGTTGTTGTGCCTGTTGGTGTATCTGTTGGTGTGTCTGTTGGTGTGTTGTTGTGTCTGTTGGTGTGTTGTTGTGTCTGTTGGTGTCTGTTGGTGTGTTGTTGTGCCTGTTGGTGTATCTGTTTGTGTATCTGTTGGTGTGTTGTTGTGCCTGTTGCTGTATCTGTTGGTGTGTCTGTTGGTGTGTTGTCGTGTCTGTTGTGTCTGTTGGTGTGTCTGTTGGTGTCCGTTGGTGTGTTGTTGTGTCTGTTGTGTCTGTTGGTGTGCTGTTGTGTCTGTTTGTGTGTTGTTGTGCATGTTGGTGTCAATTGGTGTGGTGATGTGTCTGTTGGTGTGTCTGTTGGTGTCCGTTGGTGTGTTGTTGTGTCTGTTGGTGTGCCGTTGTGTCTGTTGGTGTGTTGCTGTGTCTGTTGGTGTGTTGATGTGTCTGTTGGTGTGTAGCTGTGTCTGTTGGTGTGTTGCTGTGTCTGTTGGTGTGTTGCTGTGTCTGTTGGTGTGTAGCTGTGTCTGTTGGTGTGTTGCTGTGTCTGTTGGTGTGTTGTTGAGCCTGTTGGTGTGTTGTTGTGTATGTTGGTGTGTTGCTGTGTCTGTTGGTGTGTTGCTGTGTCTGTTGGTGTGTTGCTGTGTCTGTTGGTGTGTAGCTGTGTCTGTTGGTGTGTAGCTGTGTCTGTTGGTGTGTAGCTGTGTCTGTTGGTGTGTTGCTGTGTCTGTTGGTGTGTTGCTGTGTCTGTTGGTGTGTTGCTGTGTCTGTTGGTGTGTTGCTGTGTCTGTTGGTGTGTAGCTGTGTCTGTTGGTGTGTAGCTGTGTCTGTTGGTGTGTTGCTGTGTCTGTTGGTGTGTTGTTGTGTCTGTTGGTGTGTAGCTGTGTCTGTTGGTGTGTAGCTGTGTCTGTTGGTGTGTTGCTGTGTCTGTTGGTGTGTTGCTGTGTCTGTTGGTGTGTAGCTGTGTCTGTTGGTGTGTTGCTGTGTCTGTTGGTGTGTTGTTGTGTCTGTTGGTGTGTAGCTGTGTCTGTTGGTGTGTAGCTGTGTCTGTTGGTGTGTTGCTGTGTCTGTTGGTGTGTTGCTGTGTCTGTTGGTGTGTTGCTGTGTCTGTTGGTGTGTAGCTGTGTCTGTTGGTGTGTAGCTGTGTCTGTTGGTGTGTTGCTGTGTCTGTTGGTGTGTTGCTGTGTCTGTTGGTGTGTTGCTGTGTCTGTTGGTGTGTTGCTGTGTCTGTTGGTGTGTTGCTGTGTCTGTTGGTGTGTTGCTGTGTCTGTTGGTGTGTTGCTGTGTCTGTTGGTGTGTTGCTGTGTCTGTTGGTGTGTAGCTGTGTCTGTTGGTGTGTTGCTGTGTCTGTTGGTGTGTTGCTGTGTCTGTTGGTGTGTTGCTGTGTCTGTTGGTGTGTTGCTGTGTCTGTTGGTGTGTAGCTGTGTCTGATGGTGTGTTGCTGTGTCTGTTGGTGTGTTGCTGTGTCTGTTGGTGTGTTGCTGTGTCTGTTGGTGTGGTGGTGTGTGTGTTGTTGTATCTGTTAGTGTCTGTTGATGTGTAGCTGTGTCTGTCGGTGTGTTGTTGTGTCTGTTGGTGCGCTGACGTGTCTGTTGGTGTGTTGCTGTGTCTGTTGGTGCGCTGACGTGTCTGTTGGTGTGTTGCTGTGTCTGTCGGTGTGTGTGTGTGTGTGTGTGTCCCTCACCCTTTGATGCAAAGGTTTCAGCAGACCGGAGAGGAGGTTGGGGTGTCCAGTCTGATGCCCGTGGCCGCAAGTCCCGCCTCTGATTGGCAGATCGTCTGCGCTGACCAGCGAGTGATGGAGAGAGTCCAGCCCTCTGATTGGCTCAAGGTAGTAGGTGTCATTTGAGTTCAAGGCAATCAGGCCCCTGTTTCAGCAAGAGGGAGAGATTAAAGAGGCATGATTGGACGAACACAAAAAAATTACTAAATTTAAAAAGAACCGAAACAGCAACAAATATTTTATGCAGTTAAGCAACATAATTGTTTTTACATAAGATAACACATATGATAATATTACATGACATGTATCATGTGGAATGTCAGTGGATTGTCACAGTAGATTTGCCCTGGGGTAGTTCCAGTGTTGACCAGCAGGGGGCGATGAAGGACCCAGAGGCCCGAAGGGAAGTGGTATTTGAGCTATAAACAACAGAGCTGTACTATATGGAGGTTTTAGCCTGTGGCCTCATACAGAGGAGCCTGGAGGGAACTTGTCCAAGAGGATAGAGGGCTGTAAAAGGCCATTTACAGGCAGAGTGAGTCACTCTCCATCATTATCTGTCAAGAGGTTGTGTGTGTGTGTGTGTGTGTGTGTGTGTGTGTGTGTGTGTGTGTGTGTGTGTGTGTGTGTGTGTGTGTGTGTGTGTGTGTGTGTGTGTGTGTGTGTGTGTGTGTGTGTGTGTATGCGAGTGAGAGAAAGATTGAGGAGGCTGTACCCCCTTTCATCATCAGACCCCTCCCTCCCATACACACACACACACACACACACACACACACACACACACACACACACACACACACACACACACACACACACACACACACACACACACACACACACACACACACACACACACACTGGTTGCAGCTCCATTGTAATTGTAGGAATACACTCTGTAATCCCGCTGCACTGAAACAGACATTACCAAGCACTACACTCTTAGAATTGGTTCCAAAAGGGTTCTTCGAATGTCCCCATAGGAGAACCTTTTTGGGTTCCATGTGGAACCCTCTGTTGAAGGGGTTCTACATGGAACCCAAAATGGTTCTACCTGGAACCAAAATTGGTCATTCAAAGGGTTCTCCTATGGGGACAGTCGAAGATCCTTTTTAGGTTATAGACAGCACCTTTTTTTTTCTCAGAATGTAAGGTGAGAAAATGATTCAATGTAAAATCCATGTTATCAACAGAGAACACATTTATTAGTAAAAATTCAGCATTTATTGAAAATTAGCCTGGAAGCAAAAGAGGGACAGAAAAGAAACGACTGCGGCGGCGGGCGAAAATAAACATCCACTGTGTTTTTCCACCTCAGAGAGAAGTCATGCTTTCTGGAGTGATGTGGCTGGAGAAGGTACTGTGATCCACATTGTGTGCTGTGGCTGGAGAAGGTACTGTGATCCACATTGAGTGCTGTGGCTGGAGAAGGTACTGTGAACCACATTGTGTGCTGTGGCTGGAGAAGGTACTGTGATCCACATTGAGTGATGTGGCTGGAGAAGGTACTGTGATCCACATTGAGTGCTGTGGCTGGAGAAGGTACTGTGATCCACATTGAGTGATGTGGCTGGAGAAGGTACTGTGATCCACATTGTGTGCTGTGGCTGGAGAAGGTACTGTGATCCACATTGTGTGCTGTGGCTGGAGAAGGTACTGTGAACCACATTGTGTGCTGTGGCTGGAGAAGGTACTGTGATCCACATTGTGTGATGTGGCTGGAGAAGGTACTGTGATCCACATTGAGTGCTGTGGCTGGAGAAGGTACTGTGAACCACATTGTGTGCTGTGGCTGGAGAAGGTACTGTGAACCACATTGTGTGCTGTGGCTGGAGAAGGTACTGTGATCCACATTGTGTGATGTGGCTGGAGAAGGTACTGTGATCCACATTGTGTGATGTGGCTGGAGAAGGTACTGTGATCCACATTGTGTGCTGTGGCTGGAGAAGGTACTGTGAACCACATTGTGTGCTGTGGCTGGAGAAGGTACTGTGATCCACAGTGTGTCCTGTGGCTGGAGAAGGTACTGTGATCCACATTGTGTGCTGTGGCTGGAGAAGGCACTGTGATCCACATTGTGTGCTGTGGCTGGAGAAGGCACTGTGAACCACATTGTGTGCTGTGGCTGGAGAAGGTACTGTGATCCACATTGTGTGCTGTGGCTGGAGAAGGCACTGTGATCCACATTGTGTGCTGTGGCTGGAGAAGGCACTGTGATCCACATTGTGTGCTGTGGCTGGAGAAGGCACTGTGATCCACATTGTGTGCTGTGGCTGGAGAAGGTACTGTGATCCACATTGTATAATGCACCTCCGCTATGGAGCTCTTTGTCCCAGTAGATATCAGCACAGCAAAGAAACACACACAATACATGGCAATCAAATGGGAATCAAATGGGAATCAAATGGGTCTCATGAAAAAGGTATGCATGTGAGGCATGTACACACACACACACACACACACACACACACACACACACACACACACACACACACACACACACACACACACACACACACACACACACACACACACACACACACACACACACACACACCAGGCCCTTTCAGCCATGGCACGTCGAAACTGAACACAATATTCCCTGGCTTACATTGGAACCGTGACAAGTCAGGTTCGTTGAAGTTCAGGGTTTGGGTGAGTCCAGCTCACTCTCCCGTCACCACCTAATTCAATTTTGAGTCAATACAGAAACACTTCTGTCTTTGGTGCGTGACGGTGGCCAGTGGGGAATATGAGCTGGGAGGTGATATTGGAAGGGAACTGAAAATATACAACACAGCCGGAGAACTGCTACGAAGAGCGGAAAAGGGCAGGGATGGAACACAGACAATAGAAGGGAATGGTAGAAGGGATTCTGGAACTTTTGGGTGTTCCATGAGTGGAACCTTTGTTATTGATGACGAGTCTCACTAACTAATATGACTAAAGCAGGGGGAATGACCTCACTTATCGGCATTACCAGGTACCCGTTTAACTACGCCCTCATGACGTTCCGTGTCCAAGGAAAACACGCCAGTGTGATAAAGCCTACGATTACGTAATAGAGGTTAACGCTTTGCCACCCTTTCTATAGCATGCCATTTGCTTATGACTGTTCTATGAAGTGTCTTTGGTAGGCCTTATAAAGTGATTGGCCCTCGGATTTGTATCTTGCTAGAAGTGTGACCCTTTAGTTTAGCTCTTGCCTTTGTTGAAAGTTGTTATTTGATCAACTAAGTTTTTTTTCTCACATTCTCTGTGTAGGTTAGACATTTTCATTCTGTTGAGTTGCTGTCCTCGGTTTCACCTCACACCTGTCTCCTCAGTTTCCTCCTAACCTGTGACTGATCGCATCTCACTACATCCTCAGCCAGGACAAACAGCCACTACAAATTAGCTCCTCTTGCTGTCTGAGAGACATAAAAGAGTATCACAGAGAAAATATTAAAGATAAAACAATTGTTATTGGAGAACAAACTTGTGTGAAACTCTGTTATCAGTCTAGGATTGGCTGAGCTGGCTTGTTGAATCCATTTCTAATCAAGAGCGATAGAAACTCGAGGTCTTCGGATCAAATTCGTGGATATATTTTTCAGGATGTACGGGTGGCGACAGGGGACATCTTTTTCCACAGGACAAGCTCCAATTTCAAAGCATTTGATATGCAAGAAGTTTCCTATTAAATTCTGTTCTGAGGCAGGGAAAATTTAAAGACTTCTAAACTGCGCCGTTTGTATCCCGAAAAATAAGATTTGAGGGATTGAATTAGCCAGCGAGTTTAATGAAAACTCACACTACTTGCCTGAGGTAGTTTACATCCAGCAACAGAGTTACGTAAAATAAAATAAATATCAGACTGAATTCTGGGTGTTTGAGGTAGAACTTTGTTATCCCACTCTATGGTTCATTTGGAGAAACATGACAGAATTTACTCCAGCTGGAAGTTGCCTCTAGACACTAAACTAAGGTCAGATTAGCGTTTATTCAAACTAATAATTAAGGTTAGGATTTGTAAAAATTAAAGCTGATTCTGGATCAGTGCCTAACAGGGAAACGTCTACCAAGAGACTGAAAATCCAAGAACAGGTTAGAAATGATGATAAAGTCAAATGTTATTTTTTTTTTACGTACCTCACTCCTGAAC
>NC_052312.1:2701449-2728949 GCF_016432855.1 Salvelinus namaycush | reverse complement strand
TCAACTGTGATTTTACTGTATTATCAGGTTGAACTTGAACGAGCGTGTTAATAATAATTAAAAATAATAATAATAATTAATAATTTACAGTTATCCTGACTCTGTGGGAATCAGAGTACAGGAAAAAAGGTTGACGTCTCTCTGCAAAAAACCCCAGAGCGATTTAATTTTATTTAATTTTGTACCCAGTAAAATTGTTCAAATCAAATCAAAGTTTATTTGTCACGTGTGCCGAATACAACAGGTGTAGTAGACCTTACAGTGAAATGCCGAATACAACAGGTGTAGGTAGACCTCACAGTGAAATGCTGAATACAACAGGTGTAGTAGACCTCACAGTGAAATGCTGAATACAACAGGTGTAGTAGACCTCACAGTGAAATGCTGAATACAACAGGTGTAGGTAGACCTTAGAGTGAAATGCTGAATACAACAGGTGTAGGTAGACCTTACAGTGAAATGCCGAATACAACAGGTGTAGTAGACCTCACAGTGAAATGCTGAATACAACAGGTGTAGGTAGACCTTAGAGTGAAATGCTGAATACAACAGGTGTAGGTAGACCTTACAGTGAAATGCTGAATACAACAGGTGTAGGTAGACCTTACAGTGAAATGCTGAATACAACAGGTGTAGTAGACCTTACAGTGAAATGCTGAATACAACAGGTGTAGTAGACCTTAAAGTGAAATGCCGAATACAACAGGTGTAGGTAGACCTTACAGTGAAATGCTGAATACAACAGGTGTAGTAGACCTTACAGTGAAATGCTGAATACAACAGGTGTAGTAGACCTTACAGTGAAATGCCGAATACAACAGGTGTAGTAGACCTCACAGTGAAATGCTGAATACAACAGGTGTAGGTAGACCTTACAGTGAAATGCTGAATACAACAGGTGTAGTAGACCTTACAGTGAAATGCTGAATACAACAGGTGTAGGTAGACCTTACAGTGAAATGCTGAATACAACAGGTGTAACAGACCTTACAGTGAAATGCTGAATACAACAGGTGTAGGTAGACCTTACAGTGAAATGCTGAATACAACAGGTGTAGGTAGACCTTACAGTGAAATGCTGAATACAACAGGTGTAGGTAGACCTTACAGTGAAATGCTGAATACAACAGGTGTAGGTAGACCTTACAGTGAAATGCTGAATACAACAGGTGTAGTAGACCTTACAGTGAAATGCTGAATACAACAGGTGTAGGTAGACCTTACAGTGAAATGCTGAATACAACAGGTGTAGTAGACCTTACAGTGAAATGCTGAATACAACAGGTGTAGGTAGACCTTACAGTGAAATGCTGAATACAACAGGTGTAGGTAGACCTTACAGTGAAATGCTGAATACAACAGGTGTAGTAGACCTTACAGTGAAATGCTGAATACAACAGGTGTAGGTAGACCTTACAGTGAAATGCTGAATACAACAGGTGTAGGTAGACCTTACAGTGAAATGCCGAATACAACAGGTGTAGTAGACCTTACAGTGAAATGCTGAATACAACAGGTGTAGGTAGACCTTACAGTGAAATGCTGAATACAACAGGTGTAGGTAGACCTTACAGTGAAATGCTGAATACAACAGGTGTAGGTAGACCTTACAGTGAAATGCTGAATACAACAGGTGTAGGTAGACCTCACAGTGAAATGCTGAATACAACAGGTGTAGTAGACCTTACAGTGAAATGCTGAATACAACAGGTGTAGGTAGACCTTACAGTGAAATGCTGAATACAACAGGTGTAGGTAGACCTTACAGTGAAATGCTGAATACAACAGGTGTAGTAGACCTCACAGTGAAATGCTGAATACAACAGGTGTAGGTAGACCTTACAGTGAAATGCTGAATACAACAGGTGTAGGTAGACCTTACAGTGAAATGCTGAATACAACAGGTGTAGGTAGACCTCACAGTGAAATGCTGAATACAACAGGTGTAGTAGACCTTACAGTGAAATGCTGAATACAACAGGTGTAGGTAGACCTTACAGTGAAATGCTGAATACAACAGGTGTAGGTAGACCTTACAGTGAAATGCTGAATACAACAGGTGTAGTAGACCTCACAGTGAAATGCTGAATACAACAGGTGTAGGTAGACCTTACAGTGAAATGCTGAATACAACAGGTGTAGGTAGACCTTAAAGTGAAATGCTGAATACAACAGGTGTAGGTAGACCTTACAGTGAAATGCTGAATACAACAGGTGTAGGTAGACCTTACAGTGAAATGCCGAATACAACAGGTGTAGGTAGACCTTACAGTGAAATGCTGAATACAACAGGTGTAGGTAGACCTTACAGTGAAATGCTGAATACAACAGGTGTAGGTAGACCTTACAGTGAAATGCTGAATACAACAGGTGTAGGTAGACCTTACAGTGAAATGCTGAATACAACAGGTGTAGGTAGACCTTACAGTGAAATGCTGAATACAACAGGTGTAGGTAGACCTTACAGTGAAATGCTTACTTACAGGCTCTAACCAATAGTGAAAAAAGGTTGAAAAGGTTTCCTAAACCTAACTTTGGGACAGAGCTGTTTATCAAAACAACCGCAGGGGACGATAAGGACTGATGATGATGATGATGAGGATGATGATGCTAAAAGACTGAACATATTCGGTAGAATAACTCATCATAAACAATAACTCCTAAAAGATTAAACTCAGAAACTCTGCAGAACCCACAATAGGTGCAAAGCCTACATACAAACCTGAAATGTGTTCAACTGTAACAATTTCCTCAGAAATGTCCCTACGGAGAAATGGACCAATAAGAGCTGTATTTATATTTCAAGGTAAAAAGTAGAGAGGGATGAATCAAGGGGCAGAGTAGACACATAAGAGGTTCAAACCTTGACGCTGATTTTTTAAGTGCATATGTGTGGTACAATCTTCAGCAATCTATTTACAACTTTTCTGGGAAAGAGACTCGTTTTAAATCCATCAACACATAGTTTGACAGACTCCTCCGGTGTGTGTGTGTGTTCATGTTTGCACGCGTGCCTGTGTGTACGAGTGTACACTCCCTGTGGAAGTGTGTGTGTTTTGTCATGTGATACTGTTTTCTGCTGTTCCTGATACATCATGTGATGGAGGTCTGAGAATCCAGCAGGCTGAGTAGTGATAGGCATGAGGGTCAGGGGGAAGAACCGGGAGAGAGAAAGAGAGAAAGAGCTAGTGGGGGAGAGAGTGGAGGAGGAGTGTGGAAGGAGTTGAGGAGGAGTGGAGGAGGAGGAGGAGTGGGGGAAAGAGTGGAGGAGGAGGAGGAGTGGGGGAAAGAGTGGAGGAGGAGTTGAGGAGGAGTGGAGGAGGAGTGGAGGAGGAGGAGGAGTGAGGGAGGAGTGAGGGAGGATTAGGGGGGGAGTGGAGGAGGAGTGAGGGAGGATTAGGGGGGAGTGGAGGAGGATTAGGGAGGATTAGGCGGGGAGTGGCGGAGGAGTGGGATAGAGACTTACACTGTAATTGGTGGCCACAGTTACAGGCTGCCCATCCTCACTGTAGTGGGTTTCTGTGAAGTCTGGGCCCAGGAGCTCCCTGAGAGAGAGAGAGAGAGAGAGAGAGAGAGAGAGAGAGAGAGAGAGAGCGAGAGAGAGAGAGAGAGAGAGAGACAAAGAGAGAGAGAGAAGTGAGAGAGAGAGAGAGAGAGAGAGACAAAGAGAGAGAGAGACAAAGAGAGAGAGAGAGAAGTGAGAGAGAGAGAGAGACAGAGAGAGAGAGAGAGAGAGAGACAAAGAGAGAGAGAGACAAAGAGAGAGAGAGACAGAGAGAGACACAAAGAGAGAGCGAGAAGTGAGAGAGAGAGACAAAGAGAGAGAGACAAAGAGAGAGAGAGAGACAAAGAGAGAGATAGAAAACAAGAGAGAGAGAGACAAAGAGAGAGACAAAGAGAGAGAGAGACACAAAGAGAGAGAGAGAAGTGAGAGAGAGAGACAAAGAGAGAGAGAGAAGTGAGAGAGAGAGAGAGAGAAGTGAGAGAGAAAGAAAAAGAGAGAGAGAAGTGTGAGAGAGAGAGAAGAAAAAGAGAGAGAGAGAAACAAAGAGAGAGAGAGAGAGAAGTGAGAGAGAGAGAGAGAAAGAAAGAGAGAGAAGAGGAAGAGGAAGAAAGAGAGAGAGAGAGAAAGAGAGAAGAGGAAGAAAGAGAGAGAGATAGAGAGGGAGAGAGAGACAGAGAGAGAGAGAGAGAGAGAGAGAGAGAGAGAGAGAGAGAGAGAGAGAGATGAGGAAGAGGGAGAAGAAGGGGTGAGAGAGAGAGAGAGAGAGAGAGATGAGGAAGAGGGAGAAGAAGGGGTGAGAGAGAGAGAGAGAGATAGAGAAGATGAAGAAAGAGAGAGAGAGAGATGAGGAAGAGGGAGAAGAAGGGGTGAGAGAGAGAGAGAGAGAGAGAGAGAGAGAGAGAGAGAGAGAGAGAGAGAGAAGAGGAAGAAAGAGAGAGAGATAGAGAGGGTGAGAGAGAGAGAGAGATGAGGAAGAGGGAGAAGAAGGGGTGAGAGAGATAGACAGTTAGTGACAGCAGTGTAGCATCACATAAACAGTCCTATTCAACTTCCACTCCATATGTAGAACATTTCAGCCGTAGACATTCTAAGAACATGGCCATGAGATTCAATGACAATAGTTTCTGTTCAATCCTCTCCAGAGCTCTATTTGAGTCCCCTTTCTTAACCTATACAAAACTTCATTTTCTTGCCTAGTCCCTCCTTTTGAAGAAAGGCCATCGTCTATCTGCTATCGCCAACGTTTGATTCGGGAAGAAAATAAAGTATCAGCACAATCTACAAGGATGAGAGAGAAGAGAGAAAGAGAGAGAGAGAGAGAGAGAGAGAGAGAGAGAGAGAGAGAGAGAGAGAGAGAGAGAGAGAGAGAGAGAGAGAGAGAGAGAGAAAAGGAGCGAGAGAGAGAGAAAGAAAGAGAGAGATAGAAAAATATATATACAGAGAGAGAGTGGGGGGAGCAAGAAAGAGGGAGCGAGAGAGAGACAGAGACCGAGACGGGGAATGAGTGAGAGATACAGCGAGGGAAGAAAAGAAAGTATCAGCAAAATCTACGAGGATGAGAGAGAGACAGAGACACAGAGAGAGAGAGAGAGACACACAGAGAGAGAGAGAGAGAGAGAGACAGAGACACAGAGAGAGAGAGAGACAGAGAGACAGAGACAGAGAGAGAGAGACAGAGAGAGAGAGAGAGAGAGAGAGAGAGAGAGAGAGAGAGAGAGAGAGAGAGGGAGAGAGAGAGAGAGAGAGAGAGGGAGAGAGAGAGAGAGGGAGAGAGAGAGAGAGGGAGAGAGAGAGAGAGAGAGAGAGAGAGAGAGAGAGAGAGAGAGAGAGGGAGAGGGAGAGGGAGAGGGAGAGGGAGATGGAGAGGGGGAGGGGGAGGGGGAGGGGGAGGGAGTGAGTGAGGAGAGCGCGAGAGAGAGAGAGACAAAGAAAGAGAGAGACAGAGACCGAGACCGAGAAAGAGATAGATGCAACAAGGCTGAAGTTAATCATTCCATCAGAATCTTATCCCCCAATATCCAGCTGTCAATCTTGCTTCTGAAAAGTCTTTCACAACCTTAGAAAATTGTCAACACTGACAAATGGTTTGATGAAAAATGCAAAAACCTAAGAAAGAAATTGAGAAACCTATCCAACCAAAAACATAGAGAACCAGGAAACATGAGCCTTATTCACTATGGTGAATCACTAAAACAATACAGAAATACAATACTGAAAAAGAAGGAACAGCACGTCAGAAATCAGCTCAATGTAATTGAAGAATCCATAGAATCTAACACCTTCTGGGAAAATTGGAAAACACTAAACAAACAACAACACGAATAATTATCTATCCAAAATGGAGATGTATTGATAAACCACTTCTCCAATCTGTTTGGCTCTATAACAAAGAACAAAAAACAAACAGCAAAAATATATACATGATCAAATACAAATCTTAGAATCAATTATTAAAGACTACCAGAACCCACTGGATTCTCCAGTTACATTAAATGAACTACAGGACAAAATACAAACCCTCCAACACAAAAAGGGCTGTGGTGTTGATGGTATCCTCAATGAAATGATCAAATATACAGACCACAAATTCCAATTGGCTATAATTAAACTCTGGCATCTTCCCCAATATTTGGAACCAAGGACTGATCACCCCAATCCACAAAACTGGAGACAAATTTGACCCCAATAACTACCGTGGGATATGTGTCAACAGCAACCTTAGGAGATTATTCTGCATTATCATTAACAGCAGACTCGTACATTTCCTCAGTGAAAACAATGTACTGAGCAAATGTCAAATTGGCTTTTTACCAAATTACCGTACGACAGACCATGTATTCACTCTGCCCACCATAATTGACAACAAAAAAAATATATATATATAATATACTGCTATATAAATTGATAGAAAGTGGTGTTGAGGGAAAAACACACAACATTATAAAATCCATGTACACAAACAACAAGTGTGCGGTTAAAATTGGCAAAAAACACACACATTTCTTTCAACAGGGCCGGGGGGTGAGACAGGGATGCAGCTTAAGCCCCAACATATATATCAATGAATTGTTAATTAAATTGAATTAATTTCAGCTTTTATTTCTTTCATCACATTTCCAGTGGGTCAGAAGTTTACATACACTCAATTAGTATTTGGTAGCATTGCCTTTAAACTGTTTAACTTGGGTCAAACGTTTAGGGTAGCCTTCCACAAGCTTCCCACAATAAGTTAGGTGAATTTTGGCCCATTCCTCCTGACAGAGCTGGTGTAACTGAGTCAGGTTTGTAGGCCTCCTTGCTCGCACATGCTTTTTCAGTTCTACCTACAAATTTTCTATGGGATTGAGGTCAGTGCTTTGTGATGGCCACTCCAATACCTTGACTTTGTTGTCCTTAAGCCATTTTGCCACAACTTTGGAAGTATGCTTGGGGTCATTGTCCATTTGGAAGACCCATTTGCGACCAAGCTTTAACTTCCTGACTGATGTCTTGAGATGTTGCTTCAATATAACCACATAATTGTCCTGCCTAATGATGCAATCTATTTTGTGAAGTGCACCAGTCCCTCCTGCAGCAAAGCACCCCCACAACATGATACTGCCACCCCCATGCTTCACGGTTGGGATGGTGTTCTTCGGCTTGCAAGCCTCCCCCTTTATCCTCCAAACATAACGATGGTCATTACGGCCAAACAGTTCTATTTTTGTTCCATCAGACCAGAGGACATTTCTCCAAAAAGTATGATCTTTGTCCCCATGTGCAGTTGCAAACCCTAGTCTGGCATTTTTACGGCGGTTTTGGAGCAGTGGCTTCTTCCTTGCTGAGTGGCCTTTCAGGTTATGTCGATATACGACTCGTTTTACTGTGGATGTAGATACTTTTGTACCTGCTTCCTCCAGCATCTTCACAAGGTCCTTTGCTGTTGTTCTGGGATTGATTTGCACTTTTCACACCAAAGTGCGTTCATCTCTAGGAGACAGAACGCGTCTCCTTCCTGAGCGGTATGATGGCTGCTTGGTCCCATGGTGTTTATACTTGCGTACTATTGTTTGTACAGATGAACGTGGTACCTTCAGGGGGTTGGAAATTGCTCACAAGGATGAACCAGACTTGTGGAGGTCTACAATTATTTTTCTGAGGTCTTGGCTGATTTCTTTTGATTTTCCCATGATGTCAAGCAAAGAGGCACTGAGTTTAAAGGTAGGCCTTGAAATACATCCACAGGTACACCTCCAATTGACTCAAATGATGTCAATTCGCCTATCAGAAGCTTCTAAAGCCATGACATCATTTTCTGGAATTTTCCAAGCTGTTTAGAGGCACAGTCAACTTAGTGTATGTAAACTTCTGACCCACTGGAATTGTGATACAGTATAAGTGAAATAATCTGTCTGTAAACAATTGTTGGAAAAATGACTTGTGTCATGCACAAAGTAGATGTCCTAACCGACTTGCCAAAACCATCGTTTGTGAACAAGAAATCTGTGGAGTAGTTGAAAAACGAGTTTTAATGACTCCAACCTAAGTGTATGTAAACTTCCGACTTCAACTGTATGTTTCCCATGGCAATAAAGCCTCTTCAATTGAAATTGAATAGATTTTTGGGGTGGGAAAACAGACAAAGAAAAGGAGAGAGTTTATCATTCCATTATTCCATTATTCCATCATTCCATAATTCCATCTTTCCATTTTTCCATCATTCCATTATTCCATCTTTCCATTATTCCATTATTCCATCATTCCATCATTCCATCATTCCATTATTCCATCATTCCATTATTCTATTGCTCCGAAAGAAAGGTCACCCCACAACAAAGGTGCATGGATCTGTTTGGGTCCACTGGAGAGATAGGTGACATTTGCCATGTTTTGCCACAAAAGATTGTAATGTCAAATGCCAGGATGTTCCAGCACAAATGCCTTATGTATTGATAGTGCTGTAGACGTCCAGAGTCCCAGATCTGTTTGGACATGTCTTGCCAACTCCTAGGTCATAGTCACGCCACTGAATGTCATTGCGCATGACAATGAGGCATGACCTAGGAGTTAGGCAAGACAGCACAAACAGATTTGGGAATCAGGCTAGGATTCCCATGCTTGTAGTCCTTGTATTTGGCATGGGGCCAAGTAACAGTGATACGATACCGCCTCCTCGCTCCTCGCACAGGGACGTGCAAGCTGATACAGGCGGCGTGAAAATGATGATCCCAATCTCCATGTTATCCTGGAGGTCCTGTTGTATTATTCATCAGTGAGACTTTGGTTCCTAATGAAACATAATCTCTCTCTCTCTCTCTCTCTCTCTCTCTCTCCCTCTCTCTCTCTCTCTCTCTCTCTCTCTCTCTCTCTCCTTTTTTACTCCCCCTTTTCTCTCCCTCTCTTTTACAACGGCATAATTTGATCCTCAATAAAGAAAGAAGAGATGATTTTTTACAGTCCGTATCCCGTAGCCCGTAGTCCGTAGCCCGTAGTCCGTAGCCCATATCACGTAGTCCGTAGCCCACATCACGTAGTCCGTAGTCCGTAGCCCGTTGATGTCACGTTGGGTGTTTTTACTGTGGTTTATATCCCGATGAGGAGAGTTTTGTTGATTACCTACTGGGTACAGACGTCACTTCAATGTCTATTCCACGTTGGTTCAATATATTTTCATTGAAATGACGTGTAAACAACGTTGATTCAACCATTGTGTGACTAGTGGGTACTTTCCCCTATGTTAACCGTTAAAGGCTTTTAGAGAAAGAGAGGGGGAGAGAGATGAAGAGAGACATTTACTCCTGAGGTGCTGCACCATCGACAACTACTGTGATTATTATGATTTGACCATGCTGGTCATTTATGAACATTTGAACATCTTGGCCATGTCTGTTATAATCTCCACCCGGCACAGCCAGAAGAGGACTGGCCACCCCTCATAGCCTGGTTCATCTCTAGGTTTCTTCCTAGGTTTTGGCCTTTCTAGGGAGTTTTTCCTAGCCACCGTGCTTCTACACCTGCATTGCTTGCTGTTTGGGGTTTTAGGCTGGGTTTCTGTACAGCACTTTGAGATATCAGCTGATGTAAGAAGGGCTATATAAATACATTTGATTTGATTTGATTTGAGGGGGGATGAAGAGAGAGAGATAGGATAGGGAAAGAGAGAGAGAGAGAGAGAGAGAGAGAGAGAGAGAGAGAGACAGAGAGAGACAGAGAGAGAGGATAGAGAGAGAGTGAGAAAGAGATTGAGAGAGAGAGAGACAAAGAGAAAGAGAGAGGGAGAGAGAGAGAGAGATGAAAATACCAGGGAAATATCAGACTTGACAGACATAGGAAGGCTTGACATGACATTTCTAACAGACAACCTGAACAGCTCAGCTGCTCTGAAAGAAGATTAGAGTAAATAACATTGGCTGACTATCTGATAGGTGACCTTTAGATCGGACCGATGGAACTCAACACAGCGCTAACGTTTAACCTACGTTCTGAAATGTTGACATCGAATAGAATATAGCTGCTTAATGCTACTGCTACTTCGACAAACTCATATTTTACACTGAGGAGGAAGACACACTGAGGAGGAAGACATTCTGTGGAGGAAGACACTCTGAGGAGGAAGACACTCTGAGGGGGAAGACACTCTGAGGAGGAAGACACTCTGTGGAGGAAGACACTCTGTGGAGGAAGACACTCTGTGGAGGAAGACACTCTGAGGAGGAAGACACTCTGTGGAGGAAGACACTCTGTGGAGGAAGACAGTCTGTGGAGGAAGACAGTCTGTGGAGGAAGACACTCTGAGGGGGAAGACACTCTGAGGAGGAAGACACTCTGAGGGGGAAGACACTCTGTGGAGGAAGACACTCTGTGGAGGAAGACACTCTGAGGAGGAAGACACTCTGAGGAGGAAGACACTCTGAGGGGGAAGACACTCTGTGGAGGAAGACACTCTGTGGAGGAAGACACTCTGAGGAGGAAGACACTCTGAGGGGGAAGACACTCTGAGGAGGAAGACACTCTGAGGAGGAAGACACTCTGAGGGGGAAGACACTCTGAGGAGGAAGACACTCTGAGGAGGAAGACACTCTGTGGAGGAAGACACTCTGAGGAGGAAGACACTCTGTGGAGGAAGACACTCTGTGGAGGAAGACACTCTGTGGAGGAAGACACTCTGAGGAGGAAGACACTCTGAGGGGGAAGACACTCTGAGGAGGAAGACACTCTGAGGGGGAAGACACTCTGTGGAGGAAGACACTCTGTGGAGGAAGACACTCTGAGGAGGAAGACACTCTGTGGAGGAAGACACTCTGAGGAGGAAGACACTCTGAGGAGGAAGACACTCTGAGGAGGAAGACACTCTGAGGAGGAAGACACTCTGAGGAGGAAGACACTCTGTGGAGGAAGACACTCTGTGGAGGAAGACACTCTGAGGAGGAAGACACTCTGAGGAGAGTGAGGAAAAAGAGTTTGCTCTTTTTGTCCTGATGTGATGTGACTAGACATCATAAATAATTTCTAGGATGATCCGTTTTTGTGAAATCTAGGCTCTGGAACAATTGACTTCTTGGCATTTGTGTGAGAGAGATGTGAACAGAAATGGGCCTTTCCCAAACTGCATGGTGGAGATGTTGAATTATGTTTAAGTTTTTGGCTTGCCACTGTCTTCAATCAAAAACAGGTCCTCAGGAAATAGCCCCGCTCTCGTTTCTTTGGAGACACTCAGAGAGTAACTGAGAAACTGAGGCTTAAAGAGAGAGAAGAAAAGCCAACCCTGTGCTGTGTGTGACTTACCCCTTTTCAGGGTCAGGGAAAGATCTGCAAATAAGCTACGGAAGAAGAAGAGGCCCATCTCTCTCCATACCCTCATTATACCCTCATTACACTGTTAAGAACAGAAAACCCTTTCAGAACCATCAGTAAACTCTGCTTCTCGTTTTGGGAAGCCACGGGCACGCATCGAAAGTGAAAAAACGTCCATTGAAGGATCAAAGACATTGTGGAATGTAGTGAAAATCTCCCATTATTTTCTCAGCATAACTATATGTCCGCGTATTTACCAGCTCTGCCACTCCCCTTGTTGCTAACTGGGTACATTTCATCGAACGCCAATGGTGATTCAACACCAATGCGCTAGGAGCTCACTTCTCTCTTAGTCGTAGATGTTCATTAACAAAGATAGTAGCTAGAACATTTCCTTTGTAACCACTGTGTGGAATAATAACACAAATCACCATGTGGTGTTATCACTACGAGGATCAGTGCCAGCAGCGTGGGGCTGGAATTAGAAGACAAATTCTAAGAAATAAAGTAACGAGTGTTTTGGAGAGAAAAACAAGTTTGAAAGAAAGACATAAGAGAGAGAGAGAGAGAGAGAGAAAGAGAGAAAGAGAGAGAGAGAGAGAGAGAGTGAGTGCAAAATAAGCAATAACATGCAAAATAAGCAATAACAAGGGAGCACACATACAGAAACGCCTGTGTCCAGCAGCTCATTCTAGGCCCGCTCATTAAAGCAAATTATATCAGCCTACCAAAGCTGCCTCTCTCTCTCTCTCTCTCTCTCTCTCTCTCTCTCTCTCTCTCTCTCTCTCTCTCTCTCTCTCTCTCTCTCTCACCCCCCCCCCCCTCTCTCTCTCTCTCTCTCTCTCTCTCTCTCTCTCTCTCTCTCTCTCTCTCTCTCTCTCTCTCTCTCTCTCTCTCTCTTTCACACACATTAAATGGATCAAAGCCTAGCTAATACATTACGGCAGAAAATGATGATGAGTAAGATCTTCATGCAGGCTCTCTGAACTGAAATGTGATTATTATATAAGGTTTTTATATGAGAGGAAATGATAATTCCTCTTTTTGTTGTTGAAACAAAACATTGACATCCTGGCCGGCTGTAACCAAAGACAATAAACAATAAAGCCTGGCTGTCTCTCTGTGGATGAAACAAAGGCAGAATCTGACACAGAGCTGGCTGAGAGAGTGACCCACTGCCCTACTGACGGAACAACACACACACACACACACACACACACACACACACACACACACACACACACACACACACACACACACACACACACACACACACACACACACACACACACACACACACACACACACACACACACACACACACACACACAAACTACTACCATCTGCGGGCAATCTTCTCACTCAACCCTCTCCAACTTGGCCCTGAAATGAACCTCTTCAACCCTTCTCACCTGCACACCCCAACCTCCTCCCTCCCCCATTCTGCCCCAGACAGACCAGGAAGCCAGAGCTATATATATATACACACACACACACACACACACACACACACACACACACACACACACACACACACACACACACACACACACACACACACACACACACACACACACACACACACACACACACACACACACACACACAAACTACTACCATCTGCGGGCAATCTTCTCGCTCAACCCTCTCCAACTTGGCCCTGAAATGAACCTCTTCAACCCTTCTCACCTGCACACCCCAACCTCCTCCCTCCCCCATTCTGCCCCAGACAGACCAGGAAGCCAGAGCTATATATATATACACACACACACACACACACACACACACACACACACACACACACACACACACACACACACACACACACACACACACACACACACACACACACACACACACACACACACACACACACACACACACCCGCCTCCAGTAACCAAACACAGGCCTTTATTAACTTCAGTTCAGTTCCTCCACCTGCTGTTGTTCAGGCAGTGGCCCTATGTAAAATCAATCAACACCAGCTATGATACGGTCCACAACAACGGCAGGCTTTTGAGATGGACCACTACACATCTGTGAGAGGTACACAGCCTGGTCTCAGATCTGTTTTCCCAATTGGCCTGACAATAACCATAGAATCTAGCAAGGCAGCACAAACTGATCTAGGACCAGACTTGGAAGCCTACTGGTCATGTCCCTGCAGGGCTCCCTTGAAAAAGAGATCTTGGTCTCAATGGTTCTCTACTTAAATAAAGTTTAAAAAATAAAACAAACACATGGCCACCATTTTGTCCTCCATTTTGTCCACCATTTTGTCCACCATTTTGTCCACCATTTTGTCCTCCATTTTCAGATACAAGAGAAGCTGGGGGGGATACCCATAACCATAACATTACTCTACTGGTCGGGGATATAAAAAATACATGTAGCTTATTGTAATATCAATGGATTCCAGATATGATTTATGAACATGTTCTTTGCCTAAATGGAATAAAATAAATACCAATGGTGGGGTCAAAAACAACGACAAATGAAAATGCATGCGGGTGAATTGTGTGTATTGTGTAAGACGCACGGCATACATACACACACACGCACACACTCACAGATGTTGTACAACAACTACTGAAAGGAGATATTCATCACTCTGCCAAATAGGATCAGCCAACATTCCAATTCTGGAACAGACGTGATAAGGCAACCAAACAAACGACGGGAGGTCTAGTTTATGCCGTTTCCATTGGTTACAGTAGAACACTCATGAGGACCATCCACAGATGTGCTTGGTTAAGATAATGCTGACTGGCTATTATGATGTGTGTGTGTGTGTGTGTGTGTGTGTGTGTGTGTGTGTGTGTGTGTGTGTGTGTGTGTGTGTGTGTGTGTGTGTGTGTGTGTGTGTGTGTGTGTGTGTGTGTGTGTGTGTGTGTGTGTGTGTGTGTGTGTGTGAGGGAGTTAGGGGGGGTGATGGAAGATGGAATAGCCTTTAGAAAACATCACCAACAGGCAGAGCAACGCTACAACTGATGTAATGATGTCTGTCCTGTTCCCTTCCCAGTCGGTCTCTCCAAACAGGGACATCTAAGAAAACAGGAGTCTGGGCTTCACATAAAGAGACTGGGACTGGCAGACTACTTCACATACATAATAAGATCATGGTAGATTTCAGACAGATCATGGTAGATTTCAGACAGATCATGGTAGATTTCAGACAGATCATGGTAGATTTCAGACAGATCATGGTAGATTTCAGACAGATCATGGTAGACATTATGGTAGATTTCAGACAGATCATGGTAGACATTATGGTAGATTTCAGACAGATCATGGTAGACATTATGGTAGATTTCAGACCGATCATGGTAGATTTCAGACAGATCATGGTAGACATTATGGTAGATTTCAGACAGATCATGGTAGACATTATGGTAGATTTCAGACAGATCATGGTAGACATTATGGTAGATGTCAGACAGATCATGGTAGACATTATGGTAGATGTCAGACAGATCATGGTAGACATTATGGTAGATTTCAGACAGATCATGGTAGACATTATGGTAGATTTCAGACAGATCATGGTAGACATTATGGTAGATTTCAGACCGATCATGGTAGATTTCAGACAGATCATGGTAGATTTCAGACAGATCATGGTAGATTTCAGACAGATCATGGTAGACATTATGGTAGATTTCAGACCGATCATGGTAGATTTCAGACAGATCATGGTAGATTTCAGACAGATCATGGTAGATTTCAGACAGATCATGGTAGACATTATGGTAGATTTCAGACAGATCATGGTAGACATTATGGTAGATTTCAGACAGATCATGGTAGATTTCAGACAGATCATGGTAGATTTCAGACAGATCATGGTAGACATTATGGTAGATTTCAGACAGATCATGGTAGACATTATGGTAGATTTCAGACAGATCATGGTAGACATTATGGTAGATTTCAGACCGATCATGGTAGATTTCAGACAGATCATGGTAGACATTATGGTAGATTTCAGACAGATCATGGTAGACATTATGGTAGATTTCAGACAGATCATGGTAGACATTATGGTAGATTTCAGACAGATCATGGTAGACATTATGGTAGATTTCAGACAGATCATGGTAGACATTATGGTAGATGTCAGACAGATCATGGTAGACATTATGGTAGATTTCAGACAGATCATGGTAGACATTATGGTAGATGTCAGACAGATCATGGTAGACATTATGGTAGATTTCAGACCGATCATGGTAGATTTCAGACAGATCATGGTAGATTTCAGACCGATCATGGTAGATTTCAGACAGATCATGATAGATTTCAGACCGATCATGGTAGATTTCAGACAGATCATGGTAGATTTCAGACCGATCATGGTAGATTTCAGACCGATCATGGTAGATTTCAGACAGATCATGGTAGATTTCAGACAGATCATGGTAGATTTCAGACAGATCATGGTAGATTTCAGACCGATCATGGTAGATTTCAGACCGATCATGGTAGATTTCAGACCGATCATGGTAGATTTCAGACAGATCATGGTAGATTTCAGACCGATCATGGTAGATTTCAGACCGATCATGGTAGATTTCAGACAGATCATGGTAGATTTCAGACCGATCATGGTAGATTTCAGACAGATCATGGTAGATTTCAGACAGATCATGGTAGATTTCAGACCGATCATGGTAGATTTCAGACAGATCATGGTAGATTTCAGACCGATCATGGTAGACATTATGGTAGATTTCAGACCGATCATGGTAGATTTCAGACAGATCATGGTAGATTTCAGACCGATCATGGTAGATTTCAGACAGATCATGGTAGATTTCAGACAGATCATGGTAGATTTCAGACCGATCATGGTAGATTTCAGACAGATCATGGTAGATTTCAGACAGATCATGGTAGACATTATGGTAGATTTCAGACAGATCATGGTAGATTTCAGACAGATCATGGTAGATTTCAGACCGATCATGGTCGATTTCAGACCGATCATGGTAGATTTCAGACCGATCATGGTAGATTTCAGACGGTAGATTTCAGACCGATCATGGTAGATTTCAGACAGATCATGGTAGATTTCAGACAGATCATGGTAGATTTCAGACCGATCATGGTAGATTTCAGACAGATCATGGTAGATTTCAGACAGATCATGGTAGATTTCAGACAGATCATGGTAGATTTCAGACCGATCATGGTAGATTTCAGACCGATCATGGTAGATTTCAGACAGATCATGGTAGATTTCAGACAGATCATGGTAGATTTCAGACCGATCATGGTAGATTTCAGACCGATCATGGTAGATTTCAGACCGATCATGGTAGATTTCAGACCGATCATGGAAGATTTCAGACAGATCATGGTAGATTTCAGACAGATCATGGTAGATTTCAGACAGATCATGGTAGATTTCAGACAGATCATGGAAGATTTCAGACAGATCATGGTAGATTTCAGACAGATCATGGTAGATTTCAGACAGATCATGGTAGATTTCAGACAGAACTTGGGATTTCTGCTCAAAGTATATCAGTGCACAAACTATAATTTTTTTTTACTTTCCACAGTAACTTGTGTGTGTGCGTGCATACTGGATGTGTGTGTCTGTGGTCCCATCACATTCCTCCCAGACTAAGGAAGGACTGTAACACTAATTTGCCAGCGTGTATGTCCACAGCCAGTCACCCTACGTCTGAATGTCCTTCTCTCCAGTCCCAAGCTCTGTTGCTGTCTAGGGGTCAAGGTTAGCTGTTAGACTCAGTACTGCAGTGAATCATTAGGCTAGTGGAACATGATAATGCAGTTGCCGTATTAGTTAATCCCACTCTCCACTTCTAACAAGCTCTGAAACAAATCTACATGTCTGGAAATAGGATTTTGTTTGACGTTGGATTGTGATGAATCTAGTCTTTCATTCAGCTTTGAAATAGAAAACAACAAAGGTATTGCTGTGATCCATCATGGCTCTGCCCTCAGTCTCTGCCCTCAGACTCTGGCCTCAGGCTCTAGTCTCTGGCCTCAGTCTCTAGTCTCTGGCCTCAGTCTCTAGTCTCTGGCCTCAGTCTCTGGTCTCTGGCCTCAGTCTCTGGTCTCTGGCCTCAGTCTCTGGCCTCAGTCTCTAGTCTCTGGCCTCAGTCTCTGGCCTCAGTCTCTAGTCTCTGGCCTCAGTCTCTAGTCTCTGGCCTCAGTCTCTGGCCTCAGGCTCTAGTCTCTGCCCTCAGACTCTGGCCTCAGTCTCTAGTCTCTGGCCTCAGTCTCTAGTCTCTGGCCTCAGTCTCTGGCCTCAGGCTCTAGTCTCTGGCCTCAGTCTCTGGCCTCAGTCTCTAGTCTCTGGCCTCAGTCTCTGGCCTCAGGCTCTGGCCTCAGGCTCTAGTCTCTGGCCTCAGGCTCTAGTCTCTGGCCTCAGTCTCTGGCCTCAGTCTCTAGTCTCTGGCCTCAGACTCTGGCCTCAGTCTCTAGTCTCTGGCCTCAGACTCTGCCCTCAAACTCTGCCCTCAGACTCTGGCCTCAGACTCTGGCCTCAGACTCTGGCCTCAGACTCTGCCCTCAGACTCTGGCCTCAGACTCTGGCCTCAGACTCTAGTCTCTGGCCTCAGTCTCTGGCCTCAGACTCTGGCCTCAGGCTCTGGCCTCAGGCTCTGGCCTCAGATTCTAGTGTCTAGTCTCAGTCTCTGGCCTCAGTCTCTAGAGTCTAGCCTCAGACTCTAGTGTCTAGTCTCAGTCTCTGGCTTCAGTCTCTGGCCTCAGTCTCTGGACTGAGTCTCTGGTCTGAGTCTCTGGTCTGAGTCTCTGGTCTGAGTCTCTGGTCTGAGTCTCTAGTGTCTGGACTCATACTACGGTCTCTAGTCTCTGGCCTCAGTCTCTGGCCTCAGATTCTAGTCTCTGGCCTCAGTCTCATACTATGGGCTCAGTCTCTGGCCTCAGGCTCAGTCTATGGTCTCAGTCTCTAGTGTCTAGTCTCAGTCTCTAGTGTCTAGTCTCAGTCTCTAGTGTCTAGTCTCAGTCTCTAGTGTCTAGTTTCAGTCTCTAGTTTCTAGGCTCAGTCTCTAGTGTCTAGTCTCAGTCTCTAGTGTCTAGTCTCAGTCTCTAGTGTCTAGTCTCAGACTCTAGTGTCTAGTCTCTGGCCTCAGTCTCTGGCCTCAGACTCTGGCCTCAGTCTCTAATGTCTGGCCTCAGTCTCTAGTGTCTGGGCTCATACTATGGTCTCAGGCTCTAGTGTCTGGCCTCAGTCTCTGGCCTCAGTCTCTAGTGTCTAGCCTCAGACTCTAGTGTCTAGTCTCTAGTGTCCAATCTCTGGCCTCAGTCTCTGGACTCAGACTCTAGACTCTGGCCTCAGACTCTAGACTCTAGTCTCTGGCCTCAGTCTCTGGCCTCAGTCTCTGGCCTCAGTCTCTGGTTCTCAGTCTCTGGTCTCAGTCTCTGGTCTCAGTCTCTGGTCTCAGTCTCTGGTCTCTGGCCTCAGTCTCTGGTCTCTGGCCTCATTCTCTGGTCTCTGGGTTCTAGTCTCTGGCCTCAGGCTCTGGCCTCAGTCTCTGGCCTCAGTCTCTGGCCTCAGTCTCTGGTCTCAGTCTCTGGTCTCAGTCTCTGGTCTCTGGCCTCAGTCTCTGGGTTCTAGTCTCTGGCCTCAGTCTCTGGCCTCAGTCTCAGTCTATGGTCTCAGTCTCTAGTGTCTAGTCTCAGTCTCTAGTTTCTAGTCTCAGACTCTAGTGTCTAGTCTCAGACTCTAGTGTCTAGTCTCAGACTCTAGTGTCTAGTCTCAGTCTCTAGTGTCTAGTCTCAGACTCTAGTGTCTAGTCTCAGACTCTAGTGTCTAGCCTCAGACTCTAGTGTCTAGTCTCAGACTCTAGTCTCTGGCCTCAGTCTCTGGCCTCAGGCTCTAGTCTCTGGCCTCAGTCTCTGGCCTCAGTCTCTAGTCTCTGGCCTCAGATTCTGGCCTCAGTCTCTAGTCTCTGGCCTCAGGCTCTGGCCTCAGACTCTGCCCTCAGACTCTGCCATCAGACTCTGCCATCAGACTCTGCCCTCAGACTCTGGCCTCAGTCTCTGGCCTCAGGCTCTGCCCTCAGACTCTGGCCTCAGACTCTGGCCTCAGACTCTGGCCTCAGACTCTGGCCTCAGTCTCTGGCCTCAGACTCTAGTCTCTGGCCTCAGTCTCTGGCCTCAGACTCTGGCCTCAGTCTCTGGCCTCAGATTCTGGCCTCAGGCTCTGGCCTCAGATTCTAGTGTCTAGTCTCAGTCTCTGGCCTCAGTCTCTAGTGTCTAGCCTCAGACTCTAGTGTCTAGCCTCAGACTCTAGTGTCTAGTCTCAGTCTCTGGTTTCAGTCTCTGGCCTCAGTCTCTGGACTGAGTCTCTGGTCTGAGTCTCTGGTCTGAGTCTCTGGTCTGAGTCTCTGGTCTGAGTCTCTAGTGTCTGGACTCATACTACGGTCTCTAGTCTCTGGCCTCAGTCTCTGGCCTCAGATTCTAGTCTCTGGCCTCAGTCTCATACTATGGGCTCAGTCTCTGGCCTCAGGCTCAGTCTATGGTCTCAGTCTCTAGTGTCTAGTCTCAGTCTCTAGTGTCTAGTCTCAGTCTCTAGTGTCTAGTCTCAGACTCTAGTGTCTAGTCTCTGGCCTCAGTCTCTGGCCTCAGACTCTGGCCTCAGACTCTGGCCTCAGACTCTGGCCTCAGTCTCTAATGTTTGGCCTCAGTCTCTAGTGTCTGGGCTCATACTATGGTCTCAGTCTCTAGTGTCTGGCCTCAGTCTCTGGCCTCAGTCTCTAGTGTCTAGCCTCAGACTCTAGTGTCTAGTGTCTAGTATCTAGTGTCCAATCTCTGGCCTCAGTCTCTGGACTCAAACTCTAGACTCTGGCCTCAGACTCTAGACTCTAGTCTCTGGCCTCAGTCTCTGGCCTCAGTCTCTGGTTCTCAGTCTCTGGTTCTCAGTCTCTGGTTCTCAGTCTCTGGTCTCTGGCCTCAGTCTCTGGTCTCAGTCTCTGGTCTCAGTCTCTGGTCTCAGTCTCTGGTCTCTGGTCTCAGTCTCTGGTCTCTGGTCTCTGGCCTCATTCTCTGGTCTCTGGGTTCTAGTCTCTGGCCTCAGGCTCTGGCCTCAGTCTCTGGCCTCAGTCTCTGGCCTCAGTCTCAGTCTATGGTCTCAGTCTCTAGTGTCTAGTCTCAGTCTCTAGTTTCTAGTCTCAGTCTCTAGTGTCTAGTCTCAGACTCTAGTGTCTAGTCTCAGTCTCTAGTGTCTAGTCTCAGTATCTAGTTTCTAGTCTCAGTCTCTAGTGTCTAGTCTCAGTCTCTAGTGTCTAGTCTCAGACTCTAGTGTCTAGTCTCAGACTCTAGTCTCTAGTCTCAGACTCTAGTGTCTAGTCTCAGACTCTAGTGTCTAGTCTCTGGCCTCAGACTCTGGCCTCAGACTCTGGCCTCAGACTCTGGCCTCAGACTCTGGCTTCAGTCTCTAGTGTCTGGGCTCATACTATGGTCTCAGTCTCTAGTGTCTGGCCTCAATCTCTGGCCTCAGTCTCTAGCGTCTAGCCTCAGACTCTAGTGTCTAGTCTCTAGTGTCCAGTCTCTGGCCTCAGCCTCTGGCCTCAGACTCTAGACTCTGGCCTCAGACTCTAGACTCTGGCCTCAGACTAGACTCTAGTCTCTGGCCTCAGTCTCTGGCCTCAGTCTCTGGCCTCAGTCTCTGGTCTCAGTCTCTGGTCTCTGGCCTCAGTCTCTGGTCTCAGTCTCTGGTCTCAGTCTCGGGTCTCAATCTCGGGTCTCTGGCCTCAGTCTCTGGTCTCAGTCTCTGGTCTCAGTCTCGGGTCTCAGTCTCGGGTCTCTGGCCTCAGTCTCTGGTCTCAGTCTCTGGTCTCAGTCTCTGGTCTCAGTCTCTGGTCTCTGGCCTCAGTCTCTGGTCTCTGGCCTCATTCTCTGGTCTCTGGCCTCATTCTCTGGTCTCTGGGTTCTAGTCTCTGGTCTCAGGCTCTGGTCTCAGGCTCTGGCCTCAGGCTCTGGCCTCAGTCTCAGTCTCTGGTCGTTAAAGTAGCAAGGCTGAGCTTTCACAGATGGACCAGGCTGCTGTGTTCTCAGGAAGAGCCTTTGGGCAGAGGACAGGGATCTGTCATCGGAGAGACGCAGGTGTGTGTGTGTGTGTGTGTGTGTGTGTGTGTGTGTGTGTGTGTGTGTGTGTGTGTGTGTGTGTGTGTGTGTGTGTGTGTGTGTGTGTGTGTGTGTGTGTGTGTGTGTGTGTGTGTGTGTGTGTGTGTGTGTGTGTGTGTGAGAGAGAGAGAGAGAGCGGGACAGGAAATGTGGAACACAGAGCAGTCATTTCCGAAGGAGTCTGGGATTCTCCCCCATTTAGACATGACTTCCTTTACACAAACCAAATATTTCATAGCTACAAGTCCACAGGGCCAGACTCACATCCCTCAAACACTACCACCTGTTTGGTGTTCTGTCTCTCTCATTCTCTCTCTCTCTCATTCTCTCTATCTACCTCTCTCTCTACCCCTCTCTCTACCCCTCTCTCTACCCCTCTCCCAATTCAATTCAATTCAAAGGTCTCGATTGGCATGGGAAACATATGTTAACGTTGCCAAAGCAAGTGAAATAGATAATAAACAAAAGTGAAATAAACAATAAAAAATGAGCAGTAAACATTACACACAAAAGTTCCAAAGGAAAAGAGACATTACAAATGTCATATTACATCTCTATACAGTGTTGTAAACAATAGTTATTAAAGTACAAAAGGGTAAATAAATAAACATAAATATGGGTTGTATTTACAATGGTGTTTGTTATTCACTGGTTGCCCTTGTCTTGTGGCAGGTCACAAATCTTGCTGCTGTGATGGCACACTGTGGTATTTCAGCCAATAGATATGGGAGTTTATCAAAATTGGATTTGTTTTTGAATTCTTTGTGGGTCTGTGTAATCTGAGGGAAATATGTGTCGCTAATATGGTCATACATTTGGCAGGAGGTTCGGAAGTGCAGCTCAGTTTCCACCTCATTTTGTGGGCAGTGTGCACATAGCCTGTCTTCTCTTGAGAGCCAGGTCTGCCTACTGTGGCCTCTCTCAATAGCAAGGCTATGCTCACTGAGTCTGTACATAGTCAAAGAATTCCTTAATTTTGGGTCAGTCACAGTGGTCAGGTATTCTGCCACGGTGTACTCTCTGTTTAGGGCCAAATAGCATTCTAGTTATCGTTTTGTTTTCTCATGATTTGGTTGGGTCTAATTGTGTCTCTGAGGTCTGTTTGTGTTTGAGAAACAGGGCCCCTTGACAAGCTTGCTTAGGGGACTCTTCTCCAGGTTCATCTCTCTGTAGGTGATGGCTTTGTTATGGAAGGTTTGGGAATCGCTTACTTTAAAGGTGGTTGTAGAATTTAACGGCTCTTTTCTGGATTTTGATAATTAGCTGATATCAGCCTAATTCTACTCTGCATGCATTATTTGGTGTTTTACGTTGTACACAGAGGATGTTTTTGCAGAATTCGATTTGATTTGATTTGAATTCTGCATGTAGAGTCTCAATTTGGTGTTTGTCCCATTTTGTGAATTCTTGGTTGGTGAGCGGACCCCAGACCTGCAACCATAAAGGGCAATGGGTTCTATAACTGATTCAAGTATTTTTAGCCAGATCCTAATTGGTATGTCAAATTTTATGCTCCTTTTGAGGGTGTAGAAGGCCCTTCTTGCCTTGTCTCTCAGATCGTTCACAGCTTTGTGGAAGTTACCTGTGCGCTGATGTTTATGCTTAGGTGTGTATAGTTTTTTGTGTGCTCTAGGCAACGATCTTCTGTTCACCTACTCTGCATCTCACAAAGACACGGCGGTTGGGACCAAAAATCTCAAATTTGGACTCATCAAACCAAAGGACATATTTCCATCGGTCTAGTGTCCATTGCTCGTGTTTCTTGGCCCAAGAAAGTATCATCTTATTATTGGTGTCCTTTAGTAGTGGTTTCTTTGCAGCAATTTGACAATGAAGGCCTAATTCACGCAACCTCCTCTGAACAGTTGAGATGTGTCTGTTACTTGAAGTCTGTGAAGCATTTATTTGGCCTGCAATCTAAGATGCAGATATTCTAATGAATTTGCATCTTCCTTTCCTGTGGCGGTCCTCATGAGAGTCAGTTTCATCATAGTGCTTGATGGATTTTGCGACTGCACTTGAAGAAACTTTCAAAGTTCTTGAAATTTTCCGGATTGACTGACCTTCATATCTTAAAATATATTTTCCCTTATTATTTCCCTGCAAACCCTACCACTCCTGCCCTAACTGGAGTAAAAACTAATAAACAATAACACTTAGGCTTCTACTTCCATCTTATACATACTATACACATTTTATGAACACAATCTATTTTACAATAGTTATATTTTGTTTGTTTTTAGTCCTGGCCTTCCACTATTTCTGATGTCCATCAAGTTTGATTTCTATTTTCCATTATTTTGAACTGTGCCATTTCACAAAAGTTCTGAACCTATATACATTTTACAGACACAGTGTATTTGACATTTGCTTTCGTGTTGTTATTAGTCCCACCCTTCAGCTCCATTCAACCCCTCCCATCTATCTTTTAACACCATCCATTTTGGATTTCTATTTGCCGTATATTTTTCAACTGTGCTGTGATGTTTCACAAAAATGTTGAATCTTTCTATTGGGGTAGGCCGTCAATTGTAAATAAGAATTTGTTCTGACTTGCCGAGTTAAATAAAGGTTAAATAAAAAATGAAATAAAATTAGATTCTCATAGTTTCTACAGATTGTAAATTAAAGATAAACATAATTGCTAAAAATATTGTTATATTATTGATCGATTGACTATGACTTTTCAGATCACCCAGTATTGTTATCTGCAGAGTTTCCTCCAGGTAAATGTTGCAATTCTTCAGCCATTCCTGGACCTGTGACCAAAAACGAGCTACATATGGACAATACCAAAATAAATTACCGAATGACTCTGCCTCCTCACAGCAGAATCTGCAGAGCTGGGAAGATTGTATCCCCCATATATATAACATTTTATTGGTTGCAAGAATTTTGTATATTAATTTAAATTGAAAAAAGTTTTGAATCCGGTGTCATTTTGCGTGTCAATTCATAAACCATGTGCCATGGAATCGGTACATCGAAAATCTCTTCCCAACGATTTTGCAATCTATATGCCACAGCTGTCAATTTTTGGTCCTTAAATGAAACTGGTATATATATTTATTTATCACAATTTTCTTTAACAAATGTGGTCTTTAATGCAGGGCCGACAGACAAGTTCCTTACTTTTTTTCCCGTTGAACTTGCCTCTTATATTTTTTGTGGTAATGCTGCAATTAGTTGGTTGTAATTTTGGGTAGAGCAGACATTTCTGTGTTAGCTGCATGTGTGACATCTCCTCCAGTCCTATTTATGATATCATTTACAAAAGATTACACCTTTTATTTTATTTGATCAATTAGTATATTTGAGTTTAAACACAATAATTGTTTATATTATTTGTTCTGTCTTTTATGTGGGATTAAACTGAAAATGCATCCAACTTTCTATGGTTTGTAAAAAAATAAATGATATTTTGGAGATGATTTCATTTTCAAATAACCAAAAGTGAGCGGTTGTAATCTGACTAAAGGGAAAAAGGCCATTCTTGAACATGGGGTGAGACATTCTTACTAATTTGCTAGAGAACCAGTTCAGATTTAAGTATAACTTTTGTATGACTGAAGCCTTTAGTGAGAGGTCTAATGCTTTAATAATTTCTGACTTTCGAATTCATATTCATTATATAAGTAGGCCCTTTTGATTTTGTCTGGCTTTCCATTCCAAATAAAATTTAATATGTTTTGCTCATAAAATGTATAATAAAACAACAGGTTGCTAGGTGTAGGTAAAACCATAAGCAAATAGTTACTGTGATATGACTAAAGACTTAATGAGGGTGATTTTTCCACAAATAGACACGTATTTTCCTTCCCATGGTAGCAAGATCTTATCTATTATTGCTAACTTTCTATAAAATTGTATTGGAGTGAGATCATTTCTTTCTTTCGGGATATGTATATCGAGTATGTCCACATCCCCGTCAGACCATTTTATTGGTAATGTAAAAGTTGTATTTTTTTGTGATCCAATACGTAATAACTGATCATAATTTGGTTTTAATCCACAGAGGTTAGAAAAAGTATCTAGATCCTCTATGAGGCTGTGGAGGGATTCTAATTGTGGATTTAAAAGAAAACATTAATCATCAGCGTCCAATGACACCTTAGTTTTTAAGCCCTGTATTTCTAATCCCTTAATATTATTGTTGGACCTAATTTTAACAGCTAACATTTCGATGGCAATAATAAATAGATATGCTGATAGTGGACAACCTTGTTTTACTCCTCTTGACAGTTTAAAACTTTCTGAGATGTAGCCATTATTTACTGTTTTACACCTAGGGTTACTATACATAACTTTAACCCATTGTATAAGAGATTCTCCAAAATTGAAATATTATAGGCATTTATATATAAACTCCAGTTGTACTTTATCAAAGGCCTTTTGAAAGTCAGTTATTATTACCAGGCCTGATTCCCCAGATATTTCATAGTATTCTATTGTTTCCAGTACTTGTCTTATATTATCTCCAATGTATCGTCCATGTAAAAAACCTGTCTGATTAGGATGAATTATATCAGACAATACCTTTTTAATTCAATACGCTAAGCATTTAGCTAGAATTTTTACATCACAACAATGAAGTGTAAGAAGCTCCAATTTTTTTAAATAGACTGGATCTTTATATTTACCACTTGGATCCTGTTTCAGTAATAATGAAATCAGACCTTCTTGTTGAGTGTCCGATAATCTACCATTTATAAAGGAGTGGTTAAAACATGCAAATAACGGTCCTCTGAGTATATAAAAAAGTTTGGGGCAAGGGCAGCCAGAAGAGGACTGGCCACCCCTCATAGCCTGGTTCCTCTCTAGGTTTCTTCCTAGGTTTTGGCCTTTCTAGGGAGTTTTTCCTAGCCACCGTGCTTCTACACCTGCATTGCTTGCTGTTTGGGTGTTTGGGTGGGTTTCTGTACAGCACTTTGATATATCAGCTGATGTAAGAAGGGCTATATAAATTAATTTGATTTTATATACTCCCACTGGTATGCCATCCAGCCCTGGAGTTTTCCCGGACTTAAACCACCCCTACCTTGTCACAACACAACTGATTGGCTCAAACGCATAAAGAAATTCCACAAATGAACTTATAACAAGGCAGACCTGTTAATTGAAATGCATTCCAGGTGACTGCCTCATGAAGCTGGTTAAGAAAATGCCAAGAGTCTGCAATGCTGTCATCAAGGCAAAGGGCGGCTACTTTGAAGAATCTCAAATATAAAATATATTTTGATTTGTTTAACACTTTTTGGGTTACTACATCAATCCATATGTGTTTTTTCATTGTGTTGATGTCTTCAATATTATTCTACAATGTAGAAAATAGTAAAAAATAAAGAAAAACCCTGGAATGAGTAGGCATGTCCAAACTTTTGAGTGGTACTGTATATGTTGAGCAGAGTGGGGCTCAAGCTGCATCCCTGTCTCACCTCACAGCCCTGTGGAAAGACGTGTGTGTTTTTTGCCAATTTTAACTGCACACTTGTTGTTTGTGTACACGGATTTTATAATGTCATATGTTTTTCCCCCAACATGCCTTTTCATCAATTTATATAGTAGACCCTCATGGTCTGTTTGTTTGTCAATTAGGGTATGCAGGGTGAATATGTGGTCTGTCGTATGGTAATTTGGTAAAAAGCCAATTTGACATTTCTTCAGTACATTGTTTTCACTGAGGAAATGTACGAGTCTGCTGTTAATGATAATGCTGAATAATTTCCTAAGGTTGCTGTTGACACATATCCCACGGTAGTTATTGGGATCAAATTGTCTCCACTTTGTGGATTGGGGTGATCAGTCCTTTGTTCCAAATATTGGGGAAGATGCCAGAGCTAAGGATGATGTTAAAGAGTTTTAGTATAGCAAATTGGAATTTTTGTCTGTATATTTAATCATTTCATTGAGGATACCATCAACACCACAGGCCTTTTTGGGTTGGAAGGTTTGTATTTTGTCCTGTAGCTCATTCAATGTAATTGGAGAATCCAGTGGGTTCTGGTAGTCTTTAATAGTTGATTCTAAGATTTGTATTTGATCATGTACTGTATATGTCTTTGCTGTTTGTTCTTTGTTCTTTGTTATAGAGCCCCAAAAA
>NC_052312.1:2666449-2691449 GCF_016432855.1 Salvelinus namaycush | reverse complement strand
TATGCTGTGCCTGCCAACCAACCATACAAAACATTCCAAATCCAACTCGTGGTTTTTAGTGAAAAGACACTGTAAGCCCCATATAATCATTGGCTCTTCATATCGGGTCTTTTTTGGGGTTGCAGGCACTGGCTCTATAAGAAATAGGTAGGCATGTGTAGGTATGTGTTGGCGGTAGGCAACGCTGGGTTTACTGATAGACACAACGCCCTGTGGCCTTTTCATGTCATGTGCAGAACCCTTCCAAGGAAACGATCCAGCAGTGAGGATGAGAACATGCCAGAGCCTGAGACACTCATGTAGCCTGCACCCTATTCCCTACATAGTGCGCTACTTTTACACCAGACCACCATGGGCCCTGGTGTAAAAGTAGTGCACTAAATAGGGAAAAGGGTGCCATACAAGTGATGATTCAATATATCCCACCTGTCCTAGTTACAGATGGATAGGAAGAGGGATGTTACAGATGGATAGGAAGAGGGATGTTACAGATGGATATGAAGAGGGATGTTACAGATGGATAGGAAGAGGGATGTTACAGATGGATAGGAAGAGGGATGTTACAGATGGATAGGAAGAGGGATGTTACAGATGGATAGGAAGAGGGATGTTACAGATGGATAGGAAGAGGGATGTTACAGATGGATAGGAAGAGGGATGTTACAGATGGATAGGAAGAGGGATGTTACAGATGGATAGGAAGAGGGATGTTACAGATGGATAGGAAGAGGGATGTTACAGATGGATAGGAAGAGGGATGTTACAGATGGATAGGAAGAGGGATGTTACAGATGGATAGGAAGAGGGATGTTACAGATGGATAGGAAGATGGATGTTACAGATGGAGTATGAAGGACAGAAAAAAACAGACAGGGACATGCAGATGAGCAGTAGTCTGGAAAGACAGATGGAGAATATATTGATGGATGAATGGAAGGACAGAAGGAGAAACAAACAGACAGACAGACAGTAAGGCGGAGAGAGAGAGAGGGAGAAAGACAGAGAGAAGGGGGGGAGGGAGAGAGACAAACGGACATACAGACAGAAAGACAGAGACACAATGGACACATACTTAATACGTCTCAAATAGTTCAGCCTAACGACTCTCCATCTGAATACAGCCATCTCGACATCTGAATACAGCCATCTCTACATCTGAATATGGCCATCCCTCCATCTGAATACAGCCATCTCTCCATCTGAATATGGCCATCTCTCCATCGGAACACAACCATCTCTCCATCTGAATACAGCCATCTCTACATCTGAATATGGCCATCTCTCCATCTGAATACAGCCATCTCTCCATCTGAATACGGCCATCTCTCCATCTGAATACGGCCATCTCTCCATCTGAATATGGCCATCTCTCCATCTGAATATGGCCATCTTTCCATCTGAATATGGCCATCTCTCCATCTGAATACAGCCATCTCTCCATCTGAATACAGCCATCTCTACATCTGAATACAGCCATCTCTACATCTGAATACAACCATCTCTACATCTGAATACGGCCATCTCTCCATCTGAATATGGCCATCTCTCCATCTGAATACAGCCATCTCTCCATCTGAATACAGCCATCTCTCCATCTGAATACAGCCATCTCTCCATCTGAATACAGCCATCTCTCCATCTGAATACAGTCATCTCTCCATCTGAATACAACCATCTCTACATCTGAATACAGCCATCTCTCCATCTGAATACAGCCATCTCTCCATCTGAATACGGCCATCTCTACATCTGAATACAGCCATCTCTCCATCTGAATACGGCCATCTCTCCATCTGAATACGGCCATCTCTCCATCTGAATATGGCCATCTCTCCATCTGAATACAGCCATCTCTCCATCTGAATACAGCCATCTCTATATCTGAATACAGCCATCTCTACATCTGAATACAGCCATCTCTCCATCTGAATACAGCCATCTCTCCATCTGAATACAGCCATCTCTCCATCTGAATACAGCCATCTCTACATCTGAATACAGCCATCTCTACATCTGAATACAACCATCTCTCCATCTGAATACAACTATCTCTCCATCTGAATACAACCATCTCTCCATCTGAATACAGCCATCTCTCCATCTGAATACAGTCATCTCTCCATCTGACATCGGAACACAACCATCTCTCCATCTGAATACAGCCATCTCTCCATCTGAATACAACCATCTCTACATCTGAATACAACCATCTCTCCATCTGAATACAGCCATCTCTCCATCTGACATCAGAACACAACCATCTCTCCATCTGAATACAGCCATCTCTCCATCTGAATACAACCATCTCTCCATCTGAATACAACCATCTCTCCATCTGAATACAGCCATCTCTCCATCTGAATACAGCCATCTCTCCATCTGAATACAGCCATCTCTCCATCTGAATACAGCCATCTCTCATCTGAATACAGCCATCTCTCCATCTGAATACAGCCATCTCTCCATCTGAATACAGCCATCTCTCCATCTGAATACAGTCATCTCTCCATCTGAATACAGCCATCTCTCCATCTGAATACAGCCATCTCTCCATCTGAATACAGCCATCTCTCCATCTGAATACAGCCATCTCTCCATCTGAATACAGTCATCTCTCCATCTGAATACAGTCATCTCTCCATCTGAATACAACCATCTCTCCATCTGAATACAGCCATCTCTCCATCTGAATACAGTCATCTCTCCATCTGAATACAGCCATCTCTCCATCTGAATACAGCCATCTCTCCATCTGAATACAGCCATCTCTCCATCTGAATACAGTCATCTCTCCATCTGAATACAACCATCTCTCCATCTGAATACAGCCATCTCTCCATCTGAATACAGCCATCTCTACATCTGAATACAGCCATCTCGCCATCTGAATACAGCCATCTCTCCATCTGAATACAGCCATCTCTCCATCTGAATACAACCATCTCTCCATCTGAATACAGCCATCTCTCCATCTGAATACAGCCATCTCTCCATCTGAATACAGCCATCTCTCCATCTGAATACAGCCATCTCTCCATCTGAATACAGCCATCTCTCCATCTGAATACAGCCATCTCTCCATCTGACATCGGAACACAACCATCTCTACATCTGAATACAACCATCTCTCCATCTGAATACAGCCATCTCTCCATCTGAATACAGCCATCTCTCCATCTGAATACAGCCATCTCTCCATCTGAATACAGCCATCTCTCCATCTGAATACAGCCATCTCTCCATCTGAATACATTCTCTTATCAGGGCCCATATCCACCATCCCTTCCATTCCATGTCCTGCAGCAGTCCTTCCCAGAACAGCATCCGGCGTCACTAGTCAAACCCATTCACCCCTATCTACGGATGACACACGCTCAGTGCATGTTCTCATACAATGTTTGTTTTGTTTTTCCCTCAGCTGAAAAACCATGCCAACATCCTTAGCATTACGAGGACAGGATACAGCCTGGACTGTGTTCAGCATAAAGGGAGAGAGCATGAGTTACACAGACCAGCAATGAAATGGGAAGAAGAGTGATGAGAGTAGGAGCATGATGATAGAAAGAGAGAGATGGGGGGAGATAGAGAGAGGTGGGGAGAGAGAGAGAGAGAGAGAGCGAGAGGGAGATGGGGAGACAGAAAGATATGGGGAGAAAGAAAGAGAGAAGGGGAGAGAGAGATGGGGAGAGAGAGAGGTGGGGAGAAAGAGAGAGAGATGGGATGAGAGAGAGAGAGATGGGGAGAGAGAGAGAGAGATAGGGAGAGAGAGATGGGGAGAGAGAGAGGTGTAGGGAGAGAGGTGGGGAGAGAGAGAGATGGAGAGAGAGAGATGGGGAGAGAGAAAGGGGTAGAGAGCGAGAAATGGGGAGATGGGAAGAGAGAGAGTTGGGGAGATGGGGAGAGAGAGGGACAGAGAGATGGAGAGAGAGAGAGAAATTGGGAGAGAGAGAGAGAAATTGGGAGAGAGAGAGAGAAATTGGAAGAGAGAAGAGAGAGAGAGAGAGAGAGAGAGATATGGGGAGATAATGTACTGAGCAAATGTCAAAATGGTTTTTTACCACATTACTGTACGACAGACCACGTATTCACCCTGCACACCCTAATTGACAAACAAACAAACCAAAACAAAGGCAAAGTCTTCTCTTCTTCTTTTGACTCAATTTGGCATGAGGGTCTGCTATACAAATTGATAGAAAGTGGTGTTGGGGGGAAAAACATACAAAATTAAATAATCCATGTACACAAACAACAAGCATGCAGTTAAAATATGCAAAAAACTCTCTCTCTCTCTCTCTCTCTCTCTCTCTCTCTCTCTCTCTCTCTCTCTCTCTCTCTCTCTCTCTCTCTCTCTCTCTCTCTCAGGGAGGCAGACATCACCACCACCTCTCTCTCTCTCTCTCTCTCTCTCTCTCTCTCTCAGGGAGGCAGACATCACCACCTCTCTCTCGCACAGGGATTCAGACATCACCACCACCTCTCTCTCTCTCTCTCTCTCTCTCTCTCTCCCCCCCCCACCTCTCTCTCTCTCTCTCTCTCTCTCTCTCTCTCTCTCTCTCTCTCTCTCGCACAGGGATTCAGACATCACCACCACCTCTCTCTCTCTCTTTCACACACATTAAATGGATCAAAGCCTAGCTAATACATTACGGCAGAAAATGATGATGAATAAGATCTTCATGCAGGCTCTCTGAACTGAAATGTGAAATATTATATAAGGTTTTTACGAGTTTGATATTATGGACAGTCGGCCGCGATGATAGTTCAGCTATGATTGTGGTGTGTCAGATTAAAGACTACTGAAAACTGGGTGGATCAAGTAATGAATCAAGATTGGGCTGTTAGAGTTCTCTTTTTCTTAAGGTGTTGAAAGGAGAGATGGAGGGATGGAGGAAGGGGGGATTTTCTCTCTGTAATTCTGTTGTCCATCTCTGTGATATATTAGTGTGCTTTTCAGATTGAAAAGTGGAACAGCTGAACAATACATCAACAACAGGTATCTGTCTGCCAGTAACCCTGCATTTTCAAAAGTTGTACACAGCATTTGACTTGCTGTGAATGCTTGCCGGATGATGCCTGCCTGATGATATGGCAATGCACAACTTGTCATCTCTGAATGGTGAATTGGCCCTTCGCTTCAACTCTTCTGATGACCATTTCCTTATCTGTTTGAGGGAGGAAGACCAGGCTGAGAGGAATAGTTATCTGTGTGAGGGAGGAAGACCAGGCTGAGAGGAATAGTTATCTGTGTGAGGGAGTTAGACCAGGCTGAGAGGAATAGTTATCTGTGGGAGGGAGGAAGACCAGACCAGGGGAATAGTTATCTGTGTGAGGGAGGAAGACCAGGCTGAGAGGAATAGTTATCTGTGTGAGGGAGGAAGACCAGGCTGAGAGGAATAGTTATCTGTGTGAGGGAGGAAGACCAGGCTGAGAGGAATAGTTATCTGTGTGAGGGAGGAAGACCAGGCTGAGAGGAATAGTTATCTGTGTGAGGGAGGAAGACCAGACCAGGGGAATAGTTATCTGTGTGAGGGAGGAAGACCAGGCTGAGAGGAATAGTTATCTGTGTGAGGGAGGAAGACCAGGCTGAGAGGAATAGTTATCTGTGTGAGGGAGGAAGACCAGGCTGAGAGGAATAGTTATCTGTTTGAGGGAGGAAGACCAGGCTGAGAGGAATAGTTATCTGTGTGAGGGAGGAAGACCAGGCTGAGAGGAATAGTTATCTGTGTGAGCGAGGAAGACCAGGCTGAGAGGAATAGTTATCTGTGTGAGGGAGGAAGACCAGGCTGAGAGGAATAGTTATCTGTTTGAGGGAGGAAGACCAGGCTGAGAGGAATAGTTATCTGTGGGAGGGAGGAAGACCAGGCTGAGAGGAATAGTTATCTGTGGGAGGGAGGAAGACCAGGCTGAGAGGAATAGTTATCTGTGTGAGGGAGGAAGACCAGACCAGGGGAATAGTTATCTGTGTGAGGGAGGAAGATCAAACCAGGGGAATAGTTATCTGTGTCAGGGAGGAAGACTAGGATTAGTTGAGAAGGGGGAGCCGTCTCCAGTGCAATTTTCCCCTATCAGTCAGTCAGGCAGCGGAGAGCAAGAGAGAGAGAGGGAGAGAGAGAGAGAGAGGGAGAGAGAGAGAGAGAGAGAGAGAGAGAGCGAGAGAGAGAGAGAGAAAGAGAGAGAGAGGGAGAGAGAGAGAGAGAGAGAGAGAGAGAGAGAGAGAGAGGGGGAGAGAGAGAGAGAGAGAGAGGGAGAGAAAGAGAGAGGGTGAGAAGGTGAGAATGGATGGGTTTTTGAGTCTACAATCACTTATGAGCCCTGAGAGGCTGGCGTTGGGTGTTAAGAGGGGTGGAGTAGGTGAGGGAGAGGAAAGAGAGAAGGGAGGTGGTGGAGTGGGGGTGAGGAGGGTTGAGGATAAGGTAGGGGAGAGAGGTGGTGGAGGAGGTGAAGAGGATTGAGAATGAGGGAGGGAAAGTTGAGAGGCAGTGTTCTGAATCAACGCTTCCAGTAGAGACACCGGTGCATGTGTGTGTGTGTGTGTGTGTGTGTGTGTGTGTGTGTGTGTGCGTGTGTGTGTGTGTGTGCGCGTGTGCGTGTGTGCGTGTGCGTGCGCGTGTGCGTGTGCGTGTGTGTGCGTGGCTAAATGACAAGAAGAGGCTCTATAATTAATCTACGTCAAGAGTGTGTCAGAGCGTCTAAAATTAAACAACGCTTCTCTGATAGGCACGGGGGGGGGGGTGGAGAGGTATGGGGTGAGACAGGGTTAGTCATTACCCCCCACCCTTCTCCCTCCCTACCCCCGCTGTAGAAAAGAGGGGTGTCACCGCTACCCGAAGAAGTGGCGGCTGACAGGTATTTCCATAACATGATAAATTGAAACCATTTTTGGCTTTAGGAACGCTGCCATAAAGTTGGCTATAGGGGCTGCGAAATGTCCTCAGTTAAAAATCGGAGCATTCCTTGAATCAAACAGCACGTTGTTGATGAAATGGGACTCGTGCTTTTCTTTTAAAAGCATTTTCCAACGTTTTACCAAAAACTGGTGAAAATGTCCGCTTATATTCGCATCATGAAATTATTTCTTACCTAAAAGAAACTATAACCCTTTGGCAAACATCCTGTGTTTTTCTGAGCATCAGTACTTTTTATAAGAAACATTAATGTGTTGAAAATTCCAAAATTGTTTGCATAGCCAACTTACACACAGCTCTGACACACACACTTAGCCCACCAGACATGCCACCGGGGGTCTTTTCACAAAGCCCCCAAATTCAGAACAAATTCAAGAAAGCATACAGTATTATATAGAGCCCTTATTGCATGGAACTTCCTTCCATCTCATATTGCTCAAATAAACAGCAAACCTGGTTTCAATAAACAGATAAAGCAACACCTCACGGCACAACGTCTCTCCCCTATTTGACCTGGATAGTTGTGTGTATGTATTGATATGTAGGATATGTGTGCCTTTTGTAAAAAAAAATGTGTACATTTATGTAGTTCTGTCCTTGAGCTGTTGTCTATTAATGTTCTGAATTGGGTCATGTTTCATGTTTTGTGTGGAACCCCAGGAAGAGTAGCTGCTGCTTTCACAACAGCTAATGGGGATCCTAATACAATACCCCAAAATACCCCAAAATATCAGTCTACTTGTGTTCTGCTTATATTTCCATAATGTTCGTCAGTCGAGGGATGACGTGGCATTGATGCTGTCCCCTGCTGTGTCAGACAGGCTATCCAGGGTAATAGGATGCATCTGCACCACTCCTCTCTCTCTCTCCCTCCTGTCTCTCTCTGTCGTCGTGGTGATTCATGTGTCCCCAATATATAGGGCTCTTAGAAGAGTGGGATTAATATGAGACAAACAACAACAATAAAAAGTATCTTTAAATCATGTAGAAACGGATTCTGAGCATCTCAAAATGGAAGTTAAAATGATTACACGGTCGGCGGTTTTTGGTTTGAGGCGCAAAAAAAAAAAACACTATGTTGTTGCTGCTATTGATTTGGATTTTCCTCCCTTTCTTTCCTCCCTCCGGTGGGAGAGAGAGAGAGAGAAAGAGAGAGAGAAATAATGGACTGAGAGTTTCATCAATAAAGGCGACGGCGAACGTTCAGATGGCTTTTTGTCCAACACCTGAGGTCGGCGCTTCCCCTTTGGCTCGGCAGGAAAACTGGGTCGTTCATCTGTATACGCAATGAATATTAATTTGTCCCACCTCGTAAAACGAATTTGACGGCCAAGGTGTCTCCATGCGGTCCTATCCATTCTCGCATTTAAAGGAGGTTGATGAGGATGAGACAAAGGCAGATATTGATATAATCGAGAGAGAGAGAGAGAGAGAGAGAGGGACATTTAAACAACTTTAGGTACTTAGTTGGTGTGTAGAGAAATGTTTTAATAATTTTTCTGGTGTGTTGGTGGGTGAAAATGAGTGTGTATCACCTCCAGAGTACAAAAGGCCTCGGCCAGGCATGAGGTGCCCTTAGATACAGCCCCCTGCTGGGCTATCGTGCCCGTCTTGTAACGGCTGTCGTAGTCGTTCTCCTCCTCAGACGAGGAGGAGCATGGATCGGACCAAGATGCGGATTGGTAAGTATTCATTATTTAATGGAAAAACAACAAACACTACAAAATACAAAAACCAACAAACGTGACTAACCTGAAACAGTCCTGTGTGGCCCAAACACTGACACAGGAACAAACACCCACAAAACACAAGTGAAACCCTGGCTGCCTTAGTATGACTCTCAATCAGGGACAACGATTCACAGCTGTCTCTGATTGAGAATCATACCAGGCCGAACACAAAATCCCAACATAGAAAATCAAACCTAGACCAACCCACCCAACTCACGCCCTGACCAACTAAAACAAATACATGATAAAGGAAAACAGGTCAGGAACGTGACACGTCTCTACTCTCCCTTGGGTTTGGAAGGCCGTCATTGTAAATAAGAAGTTGTTCTTAACTGACTTGCCTAGTTAAATAAAGGTTAAATTAATAGGGTTGGGTCCCACGATCGCAATCCCATAGTAACCCCATAGTAAGTAGATATGGCTAATTGGCAGAAGTGACCGCAAGCTAGTCATCTACCTTGCATATTTTAGTTTTAGGTTGTTTTTACCTGTTAAACTAGCTGGCTAGCTAGATTATTACGATTCACCTATAGCTAGCTGATAATTATGAAGTAAACAAATGTGTTTATGTAGTTATCTTGTTATATGGATTGTCACTAGCCTGACTGGCTGATAGCTACACTGACAGACAGAGATATCTACACTAACAGACAGAGATATCTACACTAACAAAGAGAGATATCTACACTAACAGACAGAGATATCTACACTAACAGACAGAGATATCAGACAGAGATATCTACACTGACAGACAGAGATATCTACACTAACAGACAGAGATATCTACACTGACAGACAGAGATATCTACACTGACAGACAGAGATATCTATCTACACTAACAGACAGAGATATCTACACTAACAGACAGAGATATCTACACCAACAGACAGAGATATCTACACTAACAGACAGAGATATCTACACTGACAGACAGAGATATCTACACTAACAGACAGAGATATCTACACTGACAGACAGAGATATCTACACTGACAGACAGAGATATCTACACTGACAGACAGAGATATCTACACTGACAGACAGAGATATCTACACTAACAGACTGCGCCACGACAGGCTCTCAGTGCTTCCTCCCGTAGCCGCCTTCCTCCGGATGGATATCATCCTGGCTGTTGTGTCCGTGTATCATCCAAACGTTTATTTGTATCATTGCTAATACCTGGTTCTGTCCTTGCAGGCTGTGTAGTAGCCAATGTAGCCATGGATCATGACGAGTGATAGCTTAGCTAGCCAGCTAACCTGGGCAGCTTACTAAATAACTATGGATCATGATGAGTGATAGCTTAGCTAGCCAGCTAACCTGGGCAGCTTGCTAAATAACTATGGATCATGACGAGTGATAGCTTAGCTAGCCAGCTAACCTGGGCAGCTTACTAAATAACTATGGATTAGGACCAGTGATACCTAGATTATGGCTTCTGTCAATTTTACATTTACATGTTAGTCATTTAGCAGACGCTCTTATCCAGAGTGACTTACAGCAATTAGGGTTAAGTGCCTTGCTCAAGGGCACATGGACAGATTTTTTGTCAGCTTGGGGATTCGAACCAGCGATTGCTGGCCCTACCTCTTAACCGCTAGGCTACGCGTGCTGCCCCTCATCCACCCGAGCCATGTAATTGTCTGCTAGCTACTGCACTAGCTAATTAGCCTTCTTGCTAGTAGACAAGTAGGGTCATTATCTATGCTAATGTTAACGTTACGTTAAATACGTTGCAAGCTAATCCATATCATGTAAAAACGAGTTGTCTCTTTGCTAACGTTAACTAGCTTAGCTATCTAGTTAGCTGCTTTCGTTAACCACATTTCTATGTAGCTAAATAATACAATACACAAATGGATTAACAGTCTAAATTGCTTTACTGTCAATAATGCAATACTTGTCACGCCCTGACCATAGTTTGCTTTGTATGTTTATTTGTTTTGTTTGGTCAGGGTGTGATCTGAGCGGGCATTCTATGTTGTATGTCTAGTTTGTCTGTTTCTGTGTTTGGCCTGATATGGTTCTCAATCAGAGGCAGGTGTTAGTCGTTGTCTCTGATTGGGAACCATATTTAGGTAGCCTGTTTTGTCATTGTGGGTTGTGGGTGATTGTCTATGTGATGTTGCATGTCTGCACTCATTGTTTATAGCGGTCACGTTCCTTTTGTTGTTTTTGTAGTTTCGTTTGTTCTATTTCTTTATAAAAAAGAAGTATGTATTATAATCACGCTGCGCCTTGGTCTCCTCACTACGATGTTCGTGACAATACTAAACTAAATCATCCAGGAATGTCCATCATAGATGAGCAGTCGACGTGTTGACGACACAATTTACTCTAAAAGGTCAAAGTTAATGCAGTAGCACGGGAGTGTGCAGTGATTCTCAAATGTAAACATCTATACGTCCTCCACACTCTCGTCCTAATAAGAACGTACTCGATAGAATGACCTCGAAGGATGCACTCGGGAGCGTGCTCATATGCATATTGAGAAACAACCCAGTGAGTCAGTCAGAAAGCTATTTTGTTGTGCTCTTCTTCACAAATAAAATCTCACGGTATTTGAATTCAGGAGTTGTGGACCACGTTAAAGTTATAGGTCCATTAAGGGAAGCTGTTTGACATGCCAACCAAGCTCAAATCAAATCACTCCCCAACAAGGGCCAAATGTATAGGCTATAATTATTTCGCTGGCCACCTCTGCATCGAATGAATTCACACACTAAGAGTTTAAGCTATAACTGCCGATTCAGTGAGAGAGTAAAATGTGTTTCTTTCCGCACAATATTAGCATAATACCTTATCCTATAAGGTTATTCTATATTATGCTCTATTATCCTCTATTACACTCTATTATGCTCCAGTATATTCTATTATGCTCTATTACCCTCTATTACCCTCTATTACGCTCTAGTACGCTCTAGTATCCTCTAGTATCCTCTAGTATCCTCTAGTATCCTCTATTATCCTCTATTATGCTCTAGGGTACTCTGTTATGCTCTAGTATACTCTAGTATCCTCTATGATGCTCTAATGTACTCTATTATGCTCTAGTGTGCTCTATTATGCTCTAGTGTACTCTATTATGCTCTATGATGCTCTAGTGTACTCTATTATGCTCTATGATGCTCTAGTGTACTCTATTATGCTCTATGATGCTCTAGTGTACTCTATGATGCTCTAGTGTACTCTATTATGCTCTATGATGCTCTAGTGTACTCTATTATGCTCTATGATGCTCTAGTGTACTCTATTATGCTCTATGATGCTCTAGTGTACTCTATTATGCTCTAGTGTACTCTATTATGCTCTAGCGTACTCTATTATGCTCTATGATGCTCTAGTGTACTCTATTATGCTCTATGATGCTCTAGTGTACTCTATTATGCTCTATGATGCTCTAGTGTACTCTATGATGCTCTAGTGTACTCTATTATGCTCTATGATGCTCTAGTGTACTCTATGATGCTCTAGTGTACTCTATTATGCTCTAGTGTACTCTATTATGCTCTAGTGTACTCTATTATCCTCTATTATGCACTAATATACTGTATTATACTGTATTATCCTCCATTATGCTGTATTATACTCTATTACTCTATTACTCTATTACACTATTACACTCTATTGCACTGGTACACTCTATTGCACTCTATTACACTCTATCATACTCTATTACACTATTACGCTCTATTGCGCACTATTACACTCTATTGCACTCTATTGCACTCTATTGCGCTCTATTACGCTCTATTACGCTCTATTACACTCTATTGCACTCTATTGCACTCTATTGCGCTCTATTACGCTCTATTACGCTCTATTACACTATTACACTCTATTGCGCACTATTGCACTCTATTACGCTCTATTGCACTCTATTGCACTCTATTGCACTCTATTGCACTCTATTGCACACTATTGCACTCTATTGCGCACTATTGCACTCTATTACACTCTATTGCACTCTATTGCACTCTATTGCACTCTATTGTGCTCTATTACGCTCTATTGCGCACTATTACACTCTATTACACTCTATTACACTCTATTACGCTCTATTACACTATTACACTATATTACACTCTATTACACTATATTACACTCTATTACGCTCTATTACGCTCTATTACACTATTACACTCTATTGCACTCTATTACACTATTGCACTCTATTACACTCTATTGCGCACTATTACACTCTATTACACTCTATTGCACTCTATTACACTCTATTACACTCTATTCCACTCTATTACACTCTATTACACTCTATTACACTCTATTACACTCTATTGCACTCTATTACACTCTATTACGCTCTATTGCGCTCTATTATTCATGGTATTGATGGACACTCAATTCACCCTTTCAAAGATTTGACACTATCAACCAATGCTGCACTAGAACGTAGTTAGGCCTATTGCGTATTTTCCGACCTTCTTGACCATTCTGAATGACAAAATATATTGTTCAATGAAATATGTCTGTCTGTGAGAAGAATTCCTTGCTGCTCTCTTCATTAACTGGACTTTGACTGGTGTGGATTGTTTTATTCCATTAGCTTCAAATTTGATGAACGTCGTTGTTCAATGTTCATTCGTCATTCAAAATACTCCAGAAGATTGGATAATACACTAGACACCTAATGTCATTTTACAGCCGTGCTGGCTAATTGTGTCAAATACTCACTTAAAACCTGTTGATGATAGGGGGCGCTATTTACACTTTGGGGGAAAATCGTTCACAATTTAAACGGCCTCATACTCAATTCTTGCTCGTACAATATGCATATTATTATTACTATTGGATAGAAAACACTCTCTAGTTTCTAAAACCGTTTGAATTATTTCTCTGAGTGAAACAGAACTCCTTCTGCAGCACTTTTCCTGTCAGGGAGTGAGATTTCATAAATCTATGTCCCTGTTCTGAGATCAGTTTATAAGTCCCCATGCAAGCTATGAGGGTACATGCACTGCATACGTCTTCCTCTAGATGTCAGTAAGCGGTGAGACTTTGAATGGAGTCGATTGCGCAATCTGGGAACTTATATTAGACGTGGAACCGGAAGTACCGTTCTTTTCAACAGTGCGCTTGGCGCATGAAGACATCAGAATGGCGTCCTGCAAACGCTTTCGTTATAGTATTTCTATATCTCCAGTCATGTTTTTATTCGTTATAGGTGTTAAAGACATCATAAGGTAGTTAATTTAAACCGACTTATAGCAGTTTATTGCGATTTTCTGGGATTTCTTTGCCATGCGCTTCACGAGTTGGACACCACTCCAGTTGGCGGCTAACGTTTAGCGGCTAATTCGACCGGACAAGAGGACATCTTTCAACCCAAAGACGATTGTTTTGAAGAAATGACACCTTGCCCAAGATTCTGATGGAAGCTCAGCTAATAGTAAGCAGTCTTTATGCTGATAATTCATTGTTCTGTTGAAAAATGTCAAATGCATGAAACGCCATTTCCTGCAGGGTAGCCTAGCGTTATCGCAGCCTGTATTGCGCAGTAAGGTTAATTTTAAAAATGTAATTCGGCGATTGCATTAAGAACTAATTTGTCTTTCAATTGCTGTCCAACCTTTATTTTTTAGTCAAGTTTTGGAATAGTTTTCGATAAGAATAGGTGTCTTTCCAAGATGGCGCCGGACATATTGCTTGACGTTATGGACACTGTTTTCATTGTCTAAGTACGATTTGTGCCGCTAAATATGCACATTTTCGAACAAACTCTATATGCGTTGTGTAATATGATGTTATAGGACTGTCATCTGAAGAATTCTGAGAAGGTTAGTGAAAAAATTAATATCTTTTGGTGGTTTATACGTAATGGCTATGTTTGGCTTGAATCAATGCTATTGTGAGCTATTGTGATGTTTGCTATTGTGCTAAGCTAATATAACGTTATATTGTGTTTTCGCTGTAAAACACTTAGAACATCTGAAATATTGTCTGGATTCACAAGATCTGTGTCTTTCAATTGCTGTATGCTGTGTATTTTTAAGAAATGTTTTATGATGAGTAATTAGGTAATACACGTTGGTCTCTATAATTGCTCTGGCTGCTTCGGTGCTATTTTTGACGGTAGCTCTGATGGTAGCTGCAATGTAAAACTGATTTATACCTCAAATATGCACATTTTTCGAACAAAACATAGATTTATTGTGTAACATGTTATAAGACTGTCATCTGATTAAGTTGTTTCTTGGTTAGTTTGGTTGGTTCTTGGTTAGTTAGGTTGGCTTTGTGCATGCTACCTGTGCTGTGAAAAATGTCTGTCCTTCTTTGTATTTGGTGGTGAGCTAACATAAATATACGTGCTGTTTTCGCTGTAAAACATTTTAAAAATCGGACATGTTGACTGGATTCACAAGATGTGTATCTTTCATTTGCCGTATTGGACTTGTTAATGTGTGAAAGTTAAATATTTCTAAAAAATATTTTTTGAATTTCGTGCTCTGCCTTTTCAGTGGAATGTGGGAGGAGGTCCGCTAGCGGAACGCAGGGGCTAGACAGGTTAAAAACCACGTTCGCTCGAGTTAATGGAATAAACCAATATGTTTAGTGTGAGACAATCCACACGAGTCAAAGACAAAGTTTTACCAAGAGAGCAGCACGGAAGACATTCTTCTCACAGAAAGACAAACTTGTCTTCATTGGTTGCTGGGAGCATATTTTATTGAACAATCTCACAGCGTAATTCTCATTTTTAGAAGAACGAGAATCCTTCTTAACTCTTCTAATTGCTACAGGGGTCATAAGAGAAGAGAAAAATCACCCCTTCCCACAAAAAGCAGTAAATAATAACTTCAGCATCCGGTGTTACAGAAAGTACAAGAAGATCATCAAGGACCTCAGCCATCCATTGTAACAGGAAGGACAAGATCATCAAGGACCTCAGCCACCCGTTGTAACAGGAAGGACAAGAAGATCATCAAGGACCTCAGCCACCCGTTGTAACAGGAAGGACAAGAAGATCATCAAGGACCTCAGCCACCCGTTGTAACAGGAAGGACAAGAAGATCATCAAGGACCTCAGCCACCCGTTGTAACAGGAAGGACAAGAAGATAATCAAGGACCTCAGCCACCCATTATAACAGGAAGGACAAGATCATCAAGGACTTCAGCCACCCGTTATAACAGGAAGTACAAGAAGATCATCAAGGACCTCAGCCACCCATTATAACAGGAAGGACAAAAAGATCATCAAGGATCTCAGCCATCCGTTATAACAGGAAGTACAAGATCATCAAGGATCTCAGCCATCCGTTATAACAGGAAGGACAAGATCATCAAGGATCTCAGCCACCCGTTATAACAGGAAGGACAAGAAAATCATCAAGGATCTCAGCCACCCGTTATAACAGGAAGGACAAGAAAATCATCAAGGATCTCAGCCACCCGTTATAACAGGAAGGACAAGAAGATCATCAAGGATCTCAGCCACCCGTTATAACAGGAAGTACAAGAAGATCATCAAGGACCTCAGCCACCCATTATAACAGGAAGGACAAGATCATCAAGGACTTCAGCCACCCGTTATAACAGGAAGTACAAGAAGATCATCAAGGACCTCAGCCACCCATTATAACAGGAAGGACAAAAAGATCATCAAGGATCTCAGCCATCCGTTATAACAGGAAGTACAAGATCATCAAGGATCTCAGCCATCCGTTATAACAGGAAGGACAAGATCATCAAGGATCTCAGCCACCCGTTATAACAGGAAGGACAAGAAAATCATCAAGGATCTCAGCCACCCGTTATAACAGGAAGGACAAGAAAATCATCAAGGATCTCAGCCATCCGTTATAACAGGAAGGACAAGATCATCAAGGACCTCAGCCACCCGTTATAACAGGAAGTACAAGAAGATCATCAAGGACCTCAGCCACCCATTATAACAGGAAGGACAAAAAGATCATCAAGGATCTCAGCCACCCGTTATAACAGGAAGGACAAGAAAATCATCAAGGATCTCAGCCACCCGTTATAACAGGAAGGACAAGAAGATCATCAAGGACCTCAGCCACCCGTTATAACAGGAAGTACAAGAAGATCATCAAGGACCTCAGCCACCCATTATAACAGGAAGGACAAGATCATCAAGGACCTCAGCCACCCGTTATAACAGGAAGTACAAGAAGATCATCAAGGACCTCAGCCACCCATTATAACAGGAAGGACAAAAAGATCATCAAGGATCTCAGCCATCAGACTATTAAATAGTCACTACTAGCCGGCATCCACCCAGTACCCTGCCCTGAACTTAGTCACTGTTACTAGCCAGCTACCACCCGGTACCCTGCCCTGAACTTAGTCACTGTTACTAGCTGGCATCCACCCAGTACCCTGCCCTGAACTTAGTCAGTGTTACTAGCCGGCTACCACCCGGTACCCTGCCCTGAACTTAGTCAGTGTTACTAGCCGGCTACCACCCGTTACCCTGACCTGAACTTAGTCACTGTTACTAGCCGGCTACCACCCGTTACCCTGCCCTGAACTTAGTCACTGTTACTAGCCGGCTACCACCCAGTACCCTGCCCTGAACTTAGTCACTGTTACTAGCCAGCTACCACCCAGTACCCTGCCCTGAACTTAGTCACTGTTACTAGCCGGCTACCACCCAGTACCCTGCCCTGAACTTAGTCACTGTTACTAGCCGGCTACCACCCAGTACCCTGCCCTGAACTTAGTCACTGTTACTAGCCGACTACCACCCGTTACCCTGACCTGAACTTAGTCACTGTTACTAGCCGGCTACCACCCAGTACCCTGCCCTGAACTTAGTCACTGTTACTAGCCGGCTACCACCCAGTACCCTGCCCTGAACTTAGTCACTGTTACTAGCCAGCTACCACCCAGTACCCTGCCCTGAACTTAGTCACTGTTACTAGCCGGCTACCACCCAGTACCCTGCCCTGAACTGAGTCACTGTTACTAGCCGGCTACCACCCAGTACCCTGCCCTGAACTGAGTCACTGTTACTAGCCGTCTACCACCCAGTACCCTGCCCTGAACTGAGTCACTGTTACTAGCCGGCTACCACCCAGTACCCTGCCCTGAACTTAGTCACTGTTACTAGCCGGCTACCACCCAGTACCCTGCCCTGAACTTAGTCACTGTTACTAGCCGGCTACCACCCAGTACCCTGCCCTGAACTTAGTCACTGTTACTAGCCGGCTACCACCCGATACTCCACCCAGCGCCTTAGAGACTGCTGCCATATGTACATAGTCAACTCAATATTATGAAGGTGTTTTTAATGTTTTGTACACTCAGTGTATACATACATATATTTATATTCCGGACTCTGACATTGCTCTTTCTGTTATTTATTTATTTTAAAAAATGTATTGTTGGGTATACTGTACTGTTGGAGCTAGAAACACAAGCATTTTGCTACACCTGCGATTACATCTGTTAAAAATGTATTGTTGGGTATACTGCACTGTTGGAGCTAGAAACACAAGCATTTTGCTACACCTGCGATTACATCTGTTAAAAATGTATTGTTGGGTATACTGCACTGTTGGAGCTAGAAACACAAGCATTTTGCTACACCTGCGATTACATCTGTTAAAAATGTGTACCCGACCATTACAATTGCATTTGATCATTAGTGGCAGGAGAGACATGCCAGGACACAAAGAGGAAGGGGGAAAGAGAGAACAGAGCAGTGAAAAGGAGAGAGAGAGAGAGAGAGAGAGAGAGAGAGAGAGAGAGAGAGAGAGAGAGAGAGAGAGAGAGAGAGAGAGAGAGAGAGAGAGAGAGAGAGAGAGAGAGAGAGAGAGAGAGAGAGAGAGAGAGAGAGAGAGAGAGAGAGAGAGAGAGAGAGAGAGAGAGAGAGAGAGAGAGAGAGAGAGAGAGAGAGAGAGAGACACAGAGAGAGAGAGAGAGAGAGAGACACAGAGAGAGAGACACAGAGAGAGAGACACAGAGAGAGAGACACAGAGAGAGAGACACAGAAAGAGAAAGAGAGAAAGAGAGACAGATAGACAGAGAGAAAGAGAGAAAGAGAGAAAGAGAGAAAGAGAGTGACGTCTATATTCCATTTTCCACACAGAACCAATCTCCAAAAAGCCACAGCCGAAAGATAAGGAACACAAACCTCCAAAACGACACGTTTAAAGAGCCTTTCTCCATCACCCACACTGTTTGTGTGTTGGGGTATCTATCTTTCAGTTTCATAGAAAAGTTCTGCTAAGTGTACTACTTTTCCCCGGCATGGCAATTTAAAACAAAATGTCAAAGTGGCTCCCTCTCTCCTGTTAATAATATGCAGCGGCAACGCATCTCATTCAGCTGTGAAGTGTTTGGAAATGGACGCGGATGGATGCACGGCTGTTGACAGATAAAGAGAAGAAAGAGAAGAGAGTCTCCTCATTAGTTTGCTTGGTTTCTTTTATCTAGGTTAAGTGCCTCTCTCTGTCTGTTGTGTTTACCCCTATGAATATTCACCTGAAACAGACGAGAGGAGAGGCAGGAAGAATCAACCACTTGACTACAGTAAAAAGGACACAATCAAACACATCAAATTAATGCTACAGTATACAATATAACTACTGATGAATAATAATATGGATTGAAGAACCACCATTTATGATATCTACAGTGCCTTCACAAAGTATTCATAAAACATTTTGTTGTGTTATACAAAGTGAGATTAAAATGGGGCGGCAGGTAGCCTAGCGGTTAGAGCGTTGGACTGACAACTGGAAGGTTGTTGGATCGAATCCCCGAGCTGACGAGATAAAAATCTGTTCTTCTACCCCTGAACAAGGAAGTTGACAGCCTGTCCCTAGGTTGTCATTGTAAATAAGAATTTGTTCTTAACTGACTTGCCTTGTTATATAAAAAAAAAATGATTTAACTTTTTTTTAACAATCAATGCAAACTACTCTGTGGTGCGGAAGTAAAATTCTAACATTAGTACAAAAAAAACATTAATATATCTTGATGAGATAAGTATTCAACCCCCTGAGCCAATACATGTTAGAATCACCTTTGGTCTTTCTGGATAAGTCTCTAAGAGCTGTGAGTCTTTCTGGGTAAGTCTCTGAGAGCTGTGAGTCTTTCTGGGTAAGTCTCTGAGAGCTGTGAGTCTTTCTGGGTAAGTCTCTAAGAGCTGTGAGTCTTTCTGGGTAAGTCTCTAAGAGCTGTGAGTCTTTCTGGGTAGGTCTCTGAGAGCTGTGAGTCTTTCTGGGTAAGTCTCTGAGAGCTGTGAGTCTTTCTGGGTAGGTCTCTGAGAGCTGTGAGTCTTTCTGGGTAAGTCTCTGAGAACTGTGAGTCTTTCTGGGTAAGTCTCTGAGAGCTGTGAGTCTTTCTGGGTAAGTCTCTGAGAGCTGTGAGTCTTTCTGGATAAGTCTCTGAGAGCTGTGAGTCTTTCTGGGTAAGTCTCTGAGAGCTGTGAGTCTTTCTGGGTAAGTCTCTGAGAGCTGTGAGTCTTTCTGGGTAGGTCTCTGAGAGCTGTGAGTCTTTCTGGGTAAGTCTCTGAGAACTGTGAGTCTTTCTGGGTAGGTCTCTGAGAGCTGTGAGTCTTTCTGGGTAGGTCTCTGAGAGCTGTGAGTCTTTCTGGGTAAGTCTCTGAGAGCTGTGAGTCTTTCTGGGTAAGTCTCTGAGAGCTGTGAGTCTTTCTGGGTAAGTCTCTGAGAGCTGTGAGTCTTTCTGGGCAAGTCTCTGAGAGCTGTGAGTCTTTCTGGGTAAGTCTCTGAGAGCTGTGAGTCTTTCTGGGTAAGTCCCTGAGAGCTGTGAGTCTTTCTGGGTAAGTCTCTGAGAGCTGTGAGTCTTTCTGGGCAAGTCTCTGAGAGCTGTGAGTCTTTCTGGATAAGTCTCTGAGAGCTGTGAGTCTTTCTGTGTAAGTCTCTGAGAGCTGTGAGTCTTTCTGGGCAAGTCTCTGAGAGCTGTGAGTCTTTCTGGGTAAGTCTCTAAGAGCTGTGAGTCTTTCTGGGTAAGTTTCTAAGAGCTGTGAGTCTTTCTGGGGAAGTCTCTGAGAGCTGTGAGTCTTTCTGGGTAAGTCTCTGAGAGCTGTGAGTCTTTCTGGGTAAGTCTCTGAGAGCTGTGAGTCTTTCTGGGTAAGTCTCTGAGAGCTGTGAGTCTTTCTGGGCAAGTCTCTGAGAGCTGTGAGTCTTTCTGGATAAGTCTCTGAGAGCTGTGAGTCTTTCTGGGTAAGTCTCTGAGAGCTGTGAGTCTTTCTGGGCAAGTCTCTGAGAGCTGTGAGTCTTTCTGGGTAAGTCTCTAAGAGCTGTGAGTCTTTCTGGGTAAGTTTCTAAGAGCTGTGAGTCTTTCTGGGTAAGTTTCTAAGAGCTGTGAGTCTTTCTGGGTAAGTCTCTGAGAGCTGTGAGTCTTTCTGGGTAAGTCTCTGAGAGCTGTGAGTCTTTCTGGGTAAGTCTCTGAGAGCTGTGAGTCTTTCTGGGTAAGTCTCTGAGAGCTGTGAGTCTTTCTGGGCAAGTCTCTGAGAGCTGTGAGTCTTTCTGGATAAGTCTCTGAGAGCTGTGAGTCTTTCTGGGTAAGTCTCTGAGAGCTGTGAGTCTTTCTGGGCAAGTCTCTGAGAGCTGTGAGTCTTTCTGGGTAAGTCTCTAAGAGCTGTGAGTCTTTCTGGGTAAGTCTCTAAGAGCTGTGAGTCTTTCTGGGTAAGTCTCTAAGAGCTGTGAGTCTTTCTGGGTAAGTCTCTAAGAGCTTCGCACACCTGGATTGTACAATATTTGCACATTATTCTTTACAGAATTCTTCAAGCACTGTCAAGTTGGTTGTTGATCATTGCTAGACAGCCATAGATTTTCAAGCTGATTTAAGTCAAAACTGTCACTAGGCCACTCAGGAACATTCAATGTGGTCTTTGACAAGCAACTCCAGTGTATATTTGGCCTTGTGTTTTAGATTATTGTCCTGCTGAAAGGTGAGTTAGTCTCCCAGTATCTGTTGGAAAGCAAAGCGAAGCAGGTTTTCCTCTAGGACAGGTGTACTCAACTCTTACCCTACAATGTCCGGAGCCTGCTAGTTTTCTGTTCTACCTGGTAATTAATTGCACACACCCGGTGTCCCAGGTCTAAGTCAGTCCCTGATTAGAGGGGAACAATGAAAAAATGCAATGGAACTGGCTTCGAAGTCCAGAGCTGAGTTTGAGAGCTCTAGGATTTTACCTTAGCTCTAATCCATTTATTTTTATTCATTAAAAAAACTCTCTAGTCCTTGCCGATGGCAAGTATACCCATAACATGGTACAGCCACCGCCATGCTTGAAAATATGAAGAGTGGTACTCAGTGATGTGTTGTGTTGGACTTGCCCAAAACATAACACTTTGTATTCAGGACATAACATTCATTTCTTTGCCACATCTTTTTTTTGCAGTTTTACTTTAGTGCCTTGTTGCAAACAGGATGCATGTTTTGGAATTTTTGTTTTCTGTACAGGATTCCTTATTTTCACTCTGTCAATAAGGTTAGTATTGTGGAGTAACTACTTTATTTTTATAGAATGCTTATCCCTCCAAATGGTCCATTGTAGCAACTAGCGAGCGTCCATCTTTGATTTTGATGCATTATGGATCTTTTGAGGAGTGCGACGAACAGTACAGAGCACCGCATTAAAAATGACACAGCAGACAATGCAGGGTATAGATAGATACTCTACTCCCAGACATACATCATCAATTCACTCTAAGGAAATGGAGAGCCACTCTACTAAGCCATACACACTCAGCTGACACATGATCCTGTCTTGTCTAATGGCTTTGGGTTGTGTGAATGCTGGGCCCGTATTCCTAAAGCCTCTCAGAATAGGAGTGTTGATCTAGGATCGACTCCCCCCTCTGTCCAGTCATTATAATCTTAAAGGCCACACTGATCCTAGACCAGCACTTTCAGACACTTTACTAACATGGGCCCAGCCTAGGTTTTTCTCTGCATTATTTCCTGGTTCTGTCGTTGCTAAAGAAAGCCATTGAGACCACCCACCCAGCGTTTCCATGTATTTGAACCAGTGGTGCAGTTCAGGATAAGAGACCTCGGGTGCAGCTCAGGATAAGAGACCTCGGGTGCAGCTCATGATAAGAGACCTCGGGTGCAGCTCGGGATAAGAGACCTCTGGTGCAGCTCAGGATAAGAGCCCTCGGGTGCAGCTCAGGATAAGAACCCTCTGGTGCAGCTCAGGATAAGAGACTTCGGGTGCAGCTCAGGGTAAGAACCCTCTGGTGCAGCTCAGGATAAGAGACCTCGGGTGCAGCTCAGGATAAGAGACCTCTGGTGCAGCTCAGGATAAGAGACCTCGGGTGCAGCTCAGGATAAGAGACCTCGGGTGCAGCTCAGGATAAGAGACCTCGGGTGCAGCTCAGGATAAGAACCCTCTGGTGCAGCTCAGGATAAGAGACCTCTGGTGCAGCTCAGGATAAGAGACCTCGGGTGCAGCTCAGGATAAAAGCCTTCGGGTGCAGCTCAGGATAAGAGCCCTCGGGTGAAGCTCAGGATAAGAGACCTCGGGTGCAGCTCAGGATAAGAGACCTCTGGTGCAGCTCAGAATCAGAGCCCTCGGGTGCAGCTCAGGGTAAGAGCCCTCTGGTGCAGCTCAGGGTAAGAGCCCTCTGGTGCAGCTCAGGATAAGAGACCTTGGGTGCAGCTCAGGATAAGAGACCTCGGGTGCAGCTCAGGATAAGAGACCTCGGGTGCAGCTCAGGATAAGAACCCTCTGGTGCAGCTCAGGATAAGAGACCTCTGGTGCAGCTCAGGATAAGAGACCTCGGGTGCAGCTCAGGATAAAAGCCTTCGGGTGCAGCTCAGGATAAGAGCCCTCGGGTGAAGCTCAGGATAAGAGACCTCGGGTGCAGCTCAGGATAAGAGACCTCTGGTGCAGCTCAGAATCAGAGCCCTCGGGTGCAGCTCAGGGTAAGAGCCCTCTGGTGCAGCTCAGGATAAGAGACCTCGGGTGCAGCTCAGGATAAAAGCCTTCGGGTGCAGCTCAGGATAAGAGACCTCGGGTGAAGCTCAGGATAAGAGACCTCGGGTGCAGCTCAGGATAAGAGACCTCTGGTGCAGCTCAGAATCAGAGCCCTCGGGTGCAGCTCAGGATAAGAGCCCTCTGGTGCAGCTCAGGATAAGAGACCTCGGGAGCAGCTCAGGATAAGAGACCTCTGGTGCAGCTCAGGATAAGAGCCCTCTGGTGCAGCTCAGGATAAGAGACCTCGGGTGCAGCTCAGGATAAGAGACCTCGGGTGCAGCTCAGGATAAGAACCCTCTGGTGCAGCTCAGGATAAGAGACCTCTGGTGCAGCTCAGGATAAGAGACCTCGGGTGCAGCTCAGGATAAAAGCCTTCGGGTGCAGCTCAGGATAAGAGCCCTCGGGTGAAGCTCAGGATAAGAGACCTCGGGTGCAGCTCAGGATAAGAGACCTCTGGTGCAGCTCAGAATCAGAGCCCTCGGGTGCAGCTCAGGGTAAGAGCCCTCTGGTGCAGCTCAGGATAAGAGACCTCGGGTGCAGCTCAGGATAAAAGCCTTCGGGTGCAGCTCAGGATAAGAGCCCTCGGGTGAAGCTCAGGATAAGAGACCTCGGGTGCAGCTCAGGATAAGAGACCTCTGGTGCAGCTCAGAATCAGAGCCCTCGGGTGCAGCTCAGGGTAAGAGCCCTCTGGTGCAGCTCAGGATAAGAGCCCTCTGGTGCAGCTCAGGATAAGAGACCTCGGGAGCAGCTCAGGATAAGAGACCTCGGGTGCAGCTCAGGATAAGAGACCTCGGGTGCAGCTCAGGATAAGAACCCTCTGGTGCAGCTCAGGATAAGAGACCTCTGGTGCAGCTCAGGATAAGAGACCTCGGGTGCAGCTCAGGATAAAAGCCTTCGGGTGCAGCTCAGGATAAGAGCCCTCGGGTGAAGCTCAGGATAAGAGACCTCGGGTGCAGCTCAGGATAAGAGACCTCTGGTGCAGCTCAGAATCAGAGCCCTCGGGTGCAGCTCAGGGTAAGAGCCCTCTGGTGCAGTTCAGGATAAGAGACCTCGGGTGCAGCTCAGGATAAGAGACCTCGGGTGCAGCTCAGGATAAGAGACCTCGGGTGCAGTTCAGGATAAGAGCCCTCGGGTGAAGCTCAGAATAAGAGCCTTCTGGTGGACTGTGAAGTGTGAAGTGGATACTGTAGGTGTTGAATCCATGAGGAGAGAAAGAGCGAGAGAAGTGGCCAGGCACATCAGATTAGCGTCTTTCTTTCTCTCTCCCTCTCTCTTTTCCTTCGTTCTCTCTCTCTCCTCCTCTCTCTTGCTCTTGCTCTCGATCCCTGTATCCCTCCTCCACTGAACGAGTTCACAGTTGAGCCTCTCCTACTTTCATCTCTAAATGACTCGCCCGAGGGGTGTAAGGAGAGAGAGAGGAGAGC
>NC_052312.1:2636449-2661449 GCF_016432855.1 Salvelinus namaycush | reverse complement strand
GAGATGTGCCCCCCGAACGGTACTTCTCATTCAACGCTTGTTGCCGTGAGATGGGGTGGGGGGGAGGGAGAGAGAGAGAGACAGAAGAGAGAGAGGAGGAGTGAGAGAAAGAGCAAGAGGGAAAGAGTAGTGTAAAGGGGAAAGTTGTTGAAAGGAAAAGAGCATTAGAAAAAAATACAGCGAGAGAGACTGCTTCCACGTACATCAAGAGCAAGCCGATGGACAAAAGAAAGAAACACCTGAAACACAAAACAATGGGCGGTGTGATGATGGGAACAGCCCAGCTATAAAGGCTGTGTGATGATGGACGCAGGTGCTGCAGTGTACTAATTAAAAATGATCAGAAACACACACACACACACACACACACACACACACACACACACACACACACACACACACACACACACACACACACACACACACACACACACACACACACACCCCTCCCTCCAGGTAAATGAGGAAAGCTCCACTCCAGCCAGCCCCCTCCTTCTCTTAGTTCCTGTGGCCTTGGACATGTCATTGGCTTGATTGTGAATGTGTGTTGTGGTATTTGAGCCGGGCCCACTCAGTGAGAATGTGTCATTCTCAGTCAGCCACAGTACAATCACTAACAGTAGGATGTAATACTGTATTAACTAACAGTAGTAATACCGTATTAACTAACAGTAGTAATACTGTATTAACTAACAGTAGTAATACCGTATTAACTAACAGTAGTAATACCATATTAACTAACAGTAGGATGTAATACCGTATTAACTAACAGTAGTAATACCGTATTAACTAACAGTAGGATGTAATACCGTATTAACTAACAGTAGTAATACTGTATTAACTAACAGTAGTAATACCGTATTAACTAACAGTAGGATGTAATACCGTATTAACTAACAGTAGTAATACCGTATTAACTAACAGTAGTAATACCGTATTAACTAACAGTAGGATGTAATACTGTATTAACTAACAGTAGGATGTAATACCGTATTAACTAACAGTAGTAATACCGTATTAACTAACAGTAGTAATACTGTATTAACTAACAGTAGTAATACCGTATTAACTAACAGTAGGATGTAATACCGTATTAACTAACAGTAGTAATACCGTATTAACTAACAGTAGTAATACCGTATTAACTAACAGTAGGATGTAATACCGTATTAACTAACAGTAGGATGTAATACCGTATTAACTAACAGTAGTAATACCGTATTAACTAACAGTAGTAATACCATATTAACTAACAGTAGGCTGTAATACTGTATTAACTAACAGTAGTAATACCGTATTAACTAACAGTAGTAATACCGTATTAACTAACAGTAGTAATACCGTATTAACTAACAGTAGTAATACCGTATTAACTAACAGTAGGATGTAATACCGTATTAACTAACAGTAGTAATACCGTATTAACTAACAGTAGGATGTAATACCGTATTAACTAACAGTAGTAATACTATATTAACTAACAGTAGGATGTAATACCGTATTAACTAACAGTAGGATGTAATACCGTATTAACTAACAGTAGTAATACAGTATTAACTAACAGTAGTAATACTGTATTAACTAACAGTAGGATGTAATACCGTATTAACTAACAGTAGTAATACTATATTAACTAACAGTAGGATGTAATACCGTATTAACTAACAGTAGGATGTAATACCGTATTAACTAACAGTAGTAATACCGTATTAACTAACAGTAGGATGTAATACCGTATTAACTAACAGTAGTAATACCGTATTAACTAACAGTAGGATGTAATACCGTATTAACTAACAGTAGTAATACTATATTAACTAACAGTAGGATGTAATACCGTATTAACTAACAGTAGGATGTAATACCGTATTAACTAACAGTAGTAATACCGTATTAACTAACAGTAGGATGTAATACCGTATTAACTAACAGTAGTAATACCGTATTAACTAACAGTAGTGATACCGTATTAACTAACAGTAGGATGTAATACCGTATTAACTAACAGTAGTAATACTGTATTAACTAACAGTAGTAATACCGTATTAACTAACAGTAGGATGTAATACCGTATTAACTAACAGTAGTAATACTGTATTAACTAACAGTAGTAATACCGTATTAACTAACAGTAGGATGTAATACCGTATTAACTAACAGTAGGATGTAATACCGTATTAACTAACAGTAGGATGTAATACCGTATTAACTAACAGTAGGATGTAATACCGTATTAACTAACAGTAGGATGTAATACCGTATTAACTAACAGTAGGATGTAATACCGTATTAACTAACAGTAGGATGTAATACCGTATTAACTAACAGTAGTAATACCGTATTAACTAACAGTAGTAATACTGTATTAACTAACAGTAGGATGTAATACCATATTAACTAACAGTAGGATGTAATACCGTATTAACTAACAGTAGTAATACCGTATTAACTAACAGTAGGATGTAATACCGTATTAACTAACAGTAGGATGTAATACCGTATTAACTAACAGTAGTAATACCGTATTAACTAACAGTAGTAATACCGTATTAACTAACAGTAGTAATACTGTATTAACTAACAGTAGTAATACCGTATTAACTAACAGTAGGATGTAATACCGTATTAACTAACAGTAGGATGTAATACTGTATTAACTAACAGTAGTAATACCGTATTAACTAACAGTAGTAATACTGTATTAACTAACAGTAGTAATACCGTATTAACTAACAGTAGGATGTAATACTGTATTAACTAACAGTAGGATGTAATACCGTATTAACTAACAGTAGGATGTAATACTGTATTAACTAACAGTAGGATGTAATACTGTATTAACTAACAGTAGTAATACCGTATTAACTAACAGTAGTAATACCGTATTAACTAACAGTAGTAATACCGTATTAACTAACAGTAGTAATACCGTATTAACTAACAGTAGGATGTAATACCGTATTAACTAACAGTAGTAATACTGTATTAACTAACAGTAGGATGTAATACTGTATTAACTAACAGTAGGATGTAATACTGTATTAACTAACAGTAGTAATACTGTATTAACTAACAGTAGGATGTAATACCATATTAACTAACAGTAGGATGTAATACCGTATTAACTAACAGTAGTAATACCGTATTAACTAACAGTAGGATGTAATACCGTATTAACTAACAGTAGGATGTAATACCGTATTAACTAACAGTAGTAATACCGTATTAACTAACAGTAGTAATACCGTATTAACTAACAGTAGTAATACTGTATTAACTAACAGTAGTAATACCGTATTAACTAACAGTAGGATGTAATACCGTATTAACTAACAGTAGGATGTAATACTGTATTAACTAACAGTAGTAATACTGTATTAACTAACAGTAGTAATACCGTATTAACTAACAGTAGGATGTAATACCGTATTAACTAACAGTAGTAATACTGTATTAACTAACAGTAGGATGTAATACTGTATTAACTAACAGTAGGATGTAATACTGTATTAACTAACAGTAGTAATACTGTATTAACTAACAGTAGGATGTAATACTGTATTAACTAACAGTAGTAATACCGTATTAACTAACAGTAGTAATACCGTATTAACTAACAGTAGTAATACTGTATTAACTAACAGTAGGATGTAATACCGTATTAACTAACAGTAGTAATACCGTATTAACTAACAGTAGGATGTAATACTGTATTAACTAACAGTAGGATGTAATACCGTATTAACTAACAGTAGTAATACCGTATTAACTAACAGTAGGATGTAATACCGTATTAACTAACAGTAGGATGTAATACCGTATTAACTAACAGTAGTAATACCATATTAACTAACAGTAGGCTGTAATACTGTATTAACTAACAGTAGTAATACCGTATTAACTAACAGTAGTAATACCGTATTAACTAACAGTAGTAATACCGTATTAACTAACAGTAGGATGTAATACCGTATTAACTAACAGTAGTAATACCGTATTAACTAACAGTAGGATGTAATACCGTATTAACTAACAGTAGTAATACTATATTAACTAACAGTAGGATGTAATACCGTATTAACTAACAGTAGGATGTAATACCGTATTAACTAACAGTAGTAATACCGTATTAACTAACAGTAGGATGTAATACCGTATTAACTAACAGTAGTAATACCGTATTAACTAACAGTAGTAATACTGTATTAACTAACAGTAGGATGTAATACCGTATTAACTAACAGTAGTAATACTATATTAACTAACAGTAGGATGTAATACCGTATTAACTAACAGTAGTAATACTATATTAACTAACAGTAGGATGTAATACCGTATTAACTAACAGTAGGATGTAATACCGTATTAACTAACAGTAGTAATACCGTATTAACTAACAGTAGGATGTAATACCGTATTAACTAACAGTAGTAATACCGTATTAACTAACAGTAGTGATACCGTATTAACTAACAGTAGGATGTAATACCGTATTAACTAACAGTAGTAATACTGTATTAACTAACAGTAGTAATACCGTATTAACTAACAGTAGGATGTAATACCGTATTAACTAACAGTAGTAATACTGTATTAACTAACAGTAGGATGTAATACCATATTAACTAACAGTAGGATGTAATACCGTATTAACTAACAGTAGGATGTAATACCGTATTAACTAACAGTAGTAATACCGTATTAACTAACAGTAGGATGTAATACCGTATTAACTAACAGTAGGATGTAATACCGTATTAACTAACAGTAGTAATACCGTATTAACTAACAGTAGGATGTAATACTGTATTAACTAACAGTAGGATGTAATACCGTATTAACTAACAGTAGGATGTAATACCGTATTAACTAACAGTAGGATGTAATACTGTATTAACTAACAGTAGGATGTAATACCGTATTAACTAACAGTAGTAATACTGTATTAACTAACAGTAGTAATACCGTATTAACTAACAGTAGGATGTAATACTGTATTAACTAACAGTAGGATGTAATACCGTATTAACTAACAGTAGGATGTAATACTGTATTAACTAACAGTAGGATGTAATACTGTATTAACTAACAGTAGGATGTAATACCGTATTAACTAACAGTAGGATGTAATACCGTATTAACTAACAGTAGGATGTAATACTGTATTAACTAACAGTAGGATGTAATACTGTATTAACTAACAGTAGGATGTAATACCGTATTAACTAACAGTAGGATGTAATACCGTATTAACTAACAGTAGGATGTAATACCGTATTAACTAACAGTAGGATGTAATACTGTATTAACTAACAGTAGGATGTAATACCGTATTAACTAACAGTAGGATGTAATACCGTATTAACTAACAGTAGGATGTAATACTGTATTAACTAACAGTAGGATGTAATACTGTATTAACTAACAGTAGGATGTAATACCGTATTAACTAACAGTAGTAATACTGTATTAACTAACAGTAGTAATACCGTATTAACTAACAGTAGTAATACTGTATTAACTAACAGTAGTAATACCGTATTAACTAACAGTAGGATGTAATACTGTATTAACTAACAGTAGTAATACTGTATTAACTAACAGTAGGATGTAATACTGTATTAACTAACAGTAGTAATACTGTATTAACTAACAGTAGGATGTAATACCGTATTAACTAACAGTAGGATGTAATACCGTATTAACTAACAGTAGGATGTAATACCGTATTAACTAACAGTAGGATGTAATACTGTATTAACTAACAGTAGGATGTAATACCGTATTAACTAACAGTAGTAATACTGTATTAACTAACAGTAGTAATACCGTATTAACTAACAGTAGTAATACCGTATTAACTAACAGTAGGATGTAATACCGTATTAACTAACAGTAGTAATACTATATTAACTAACAGTAGTAATACTGTATTAACTAACAGTAGTAATACTATATTAACTAACAGTAGTAATACTATATTAACTAACAGTAGTAATACCGTATTAACTAACAGTAGTAATACCGTATTAACTAACAGTAGGATGTAATACCGTATTAACTAACAGTAGGATGTAATACCGTATTAACTAACAGTAGGATGTAATACCGTATTAACTAACAGTAGGATGTAATACCGTATTAACTAACAGTAGTAATACCGTATTAACTAACAGTAGGATGTAATACCGTATTAACTAACAGTAGTAATACCGTATTAACTAACAGTAGGATGTAATACCGTATTAACTAACAGTAGGATGTAATACCGTATTAACTAACAGTAGTAATACCGTATTAACTAACAGTAGGATGTAATACTGTATTAACTAACAGTAGGATGTAATACCGTATTAACTAACAGTAGTAATACCGTATTAACTAACAGTAGGATGTAATACCGTATTAACTAACAGTAGTAATACTATATTAACTAACAGTAGGATGTAATACCGTATTAACTAACAGTAGTAATACTGTATTAACTAACAGTAGGATGTAATACTGTATTAACTAACAGTAGGATGTAATACCGTATTAACTAACAGTAGGATGTAATACTGTATTAACTAACAGTAGGATGTAATACTGTATTAACTAACAGTAGTAATACCGTATTAACTAACAGTAGGATGTAATACCGTATTAACTAACAGTAGTAATACTGTATTAACTAACAGTAGTAATACCGTATTAACTAACAGTAGGATGTAATACTGTATTAACTAACAGTAGTAATACCGTATTAACTAACAGTAGTAATACCGTATTAACTAACAGTAGGATGTAATACCGTATTAACTAACAGTAGGATGTAATACCGTATTAACTAACAGTAGTAATACTGTATTAACTAACAGTAGGATGTAATACTGTATTAACTAACAGTAGTAATACTGTATTAACTAACAGTAGGATGTAATACCATATTAACTAACAGTAGGATGTAATACCGTATTAACTAACAGTAGTAATACCGTATTAACTAACAGTAGGATGTAATACCGTATTAACTAACAGTAGTAATACTGTATTAACTAACAGTAGGATGTAATACCGTATTAACTAACAGTAGTAATACTGTATTAACTAACAGTAGGATGTAATACCGTATTAACTAACAGTAGGATGTAATACCGTATTAACTAACAGTAGGATGTAATACCGTATTAACTAACAGTAGGATGTAATACCGTATTAACTAACAGTAGTAATACCGTATTAACTAACAGTAGTAATACTGTATTAACTAACAGTAGTAATACCGTATTAACTAACAGTAGTAATACCGTATTAACTAACAGTAGTAATACCGTATTAACTAACAGTAGGATGTAATACCGTATTAACTAACAGTAGTAATACCGTATTAACTAACAGTAGGATGTAATACTGTATTAACTAACAGTAGGATGTAATACCGTATTAACTAACAGTAGTAATACCGTATTAACTAACAGTAGTAATACCGTATTAACTAACAGTAGTAATACCGTATTAACTAACAGTAGGATGTAATACCGTATTAACTAACAGTAGTAATACCGTATTAACTAACAGTAGTAATACCGTATTAACTAACAGTAGGATGTAATACCGTATTAACTAACAGTAGTAATACCGTATTAACTAACAGTAGGATGTAATACTGTATTAAGTCTGACATTTCAAAAGTAAAGAAGCATTTATCCAGGCAGACCCATCAGACCCAGGCAAACCCATCAGGCCCAGGCAAACCCATCAGGCCCAGGCAAACCCATCAGACCCAGGCAAACCCATCAGACCCATCAGACCCAGGCAAACCCATCAGACCCAGGCAAACCCATCAGACCCATCAGACCCAGGCAGACCCATTAGACCTATCAGGCCCAGGCAGACCCATTAGACCCATCAGGCCCAGGCAGACCCATTAGACCCATCAGGCCCAGGCAGACCCATCAGACCCAGGCAGACCCATCAGACCCATTAGACCCATCAGGCCCAGGCAACCCCATCAGGCCCAGGCAACCCCATCAGGCCCAGGCAACCCCATCAGGCCCAGGCAGACCCATCAGACCCATCAGGCTCAGGCAGACCCATCAGGCTCAGGCAGACCCATCAGGCTCAGGCAGACCCATCAGACCCATTAGACCCATCAGGCCCAGGCAGATCCATCAGACCCATTAGACCCATCAGGCCCAGGCAGACCCATCAGACCCATCAGGCCCAGGCAGACCCATCAGACCCATCAGGCCCAGGCAGACCCATTAGACCCATCAGGCCCAGGCAGACCCATCAGACCCATCAGGCCCAGGCAGACCCATCAGACCCAGGCAGACCCATCAGGCCCAGGCAGACCCAGGCAGACCCATCAGGCCCAGGCAGACCCATTAGACCCATCAGGCCCAGGCAGACCCATCAGACCCATCAGGCCCAGGCAGACTATTGCTTTCCACCATATGCAGTCCAACATTGACCTGCTGTTGTGGTTGACAAATTAAAACATGTCCTTTGTGTGTTTCGAACAGATTGTGAGCCGATTTGTTGCATCGCTGCAAGCACTAAGCCTCTAAAGTAGACTAATCCCCAAAACAGACCTCCGGTCTTGGCTAAGGGACGAGGAGAGGATGAGGACTAAAGGAGGAGACTGAGAGGTGGAAGCCCAATGGCCCCATTCCCTCATTCCCATTTTCCCATTACTGGGACAAGAAAGGATTTGATGAAAAAGAGTGAGAGCTATATGGCAGTGAGAGATGTATGACAGTGAGAAACGTATGGCAGTGAGAGATATATGACAGTGAGAGACATATGGCAGTGAGAGATATATGACAGTGAGAGATATATGACAATGAGAGACGTATGGCAGTGAGAGATATATGACAGTGAGAGATGTATGACAGTGAGAGACGTATGGCAGTGAGAGACGTATGACAGTGAGAGATGTATGACAGTGAGAGATGTATGACAGTGAGAGATATATATACCTAGGTGTCTAGTTAGACTGTAAACTCTCCTTCCAGACTCACATTAAGCATCTCCAATCCAAAATTAAATCTAGAATCGGCTTCCTATTTCGCAACAAAGCCTCCTTCACTCATGCTGCCAAACATACCCTCGTAAAATTGACTATCCTACCGATCCTTGACTTCGGCGATGTCATTTACAAAATAGCCTCCAACACTCTACTCAGCAAATTGGATGCAGTTTTTCACAATGCTATCCGTTTTGTCACTAAAGCCCCATATACTACCCACCACTACGACCTGTATGCTCTCATTGGCTGGCCCTCGCTTCATATTCATCGACAAACCAACTGGCTCCAGGTCATCTATACGTCTTTGCTAGGTAAAGCCCCACATTATCTCAGCTTGGTGGTCACCATAGCAGCATCCACCCGTAGCACGCACTCCAGCAGGTATATTTCACTGGTCACCCCCAAAGCCAACTCCTCCTTTGGCCGCCTTTCCTTCCAGTTCTCTGCTGCCAATGACTGGCACACAATGAACGAACTGCAAAAATCCCTGAAGCTGGAGAATCATGTCTCCCTCACTAACTTTAAGCACCAGCTGTCAGAGCCGCTCGCAGATCACTGCACCTGTACATAGCCCATCTGTAAATAGCCCATCCAACTACCTCATCTCCATGCTGTTATTTATTTTGCTCCTTTGCACCCCAGTATCTCGAATTGCACATTCTACAATGTTGAATTGCTATATTGTAATTATTTCGCCACCATGGCCTATTTATTGCCTTACCTCCCTTATCCTACCTCATTTGCACACACTGTATCTAGACTTTTTCTATTGTATTATTGACTGTATGTTTGTTTATTCCATGTGCAACTCTGTGTTGTTTGTGTCGCACTGCTTTGCTTTATCTTGGCAAAGTCGCAGATGTAAATGAGAACTTGTTCTCAACTGGCCTACCTGGTTAAATAAATACAAATATTTAAAAAATATGACAGCGAGAGATATATGGCATCGAGAAATTATATGGCAGTGAGAGATCTTTGACAGTGAGAGATGTATAACAGTGAGAGATATATGGCATCGAGATATATATGGCAGTGAGAGATCTTTGACAGTGAGAGATGTATAACAGTGAGAGATGTATGGCAGCGAGAGATGTATGGCAGCGAGAGACGTATGGCAGCGAGAGACGTATGGCAGCGAGATATATATGGCAGTGAGAGATCTATGGCAGCGAGAGACGTATGGCAGCGAGAGATGTATGGCAGTGAAAATATATGGCAGTGAGAGACGTATGACAGCGAGAGACCTATGGCAGCGAGAGATATATGACGGTGAGAGATGTATGGCAGCGAGATATATACGGCAGCGAGACATATACGGCAGTGAGATATATACGGCAGTGAGATATATACGGCAGTGAGAGATGTATGACAGCGAGAGATGTATGGCAGCGAGAGATATATGACAGCGAGAGATATATGACAGCGAGAGATATATGACAGTGAGAGATCTATGACAGTGAGAGATATATGACAGTGAGAGAGAAAGAGAGCAAGCTCTGTACTTAGCGTGTAAAATTACAACAGCCAGACACACACACATAGATACACACACACACCGCGGCCCGCTCCAAAGACATCCATGACTCACTACAGCCCATAATAGAAACCCGGAGCCCGTTAGTTCACAGCTCCAGGTGCAACAGAAGAGGCCTGCGCCACCCAGTGAACAGCAACAGAGGAGGAGAGAGGCTGAGTGTCAGTCAACATAGCTGCTCAGCGCTAACCGGCATAGCTCACTATTAATACCCTTTCCACTTCGGTAGTGGGTGTTGAGGCATTTATGTTATGTATCCCTGGTTTGAAGCAGGCTACTTTAAAAGCACTCTTCTGAAGCTGTCACTGATGTCATGTATCCCTGGTTCGAAATGAAAAGGAATCTCCGCACACTCAGGATCAATGCATAGTTTTCAATATATTTAGGGCTGAGCTTTCGGTTGTCAGACCTTCATCAGAGTATCCCTGGTTTGAAACAATGTACTTTAGAAGCATTCTACCGAAGCTGTAATTCTACCGAAGCTGTCACAAAGACTGAATGGTACAGAACTGATATTTAGTATTTAACACTGCAGAGTCTCTATACTGACTGACTGATACAGTATTTAACACTGCAGAGTCTCTACACTGACTGACTGATACAGTATTTATATTTAGTATTTAACACTGCAGAGTCTCTACACTGACTGACTGATACAGTATTTAACACTGCAGAGTCTCTACACTGACTGATACAGTATTTATATTTAGTATTTAACACTGCAGAGTCTCTACACTGACTGAATGATACAGTATTTATATTTAGTATTTAACACTGCAGAGTCTCTACACTGACTGATACAGTATTTATATATATTATTTAACACTGCAGAGTCTCTACACTGACTGAATGGTACAGTATTTATATTTAGTATTTAACACTGCAGAGTCTCTATACTGACTGATACAGTATTTATATTTAGTATTTAACACTGCAGTCTCTATACTGACTGATACAGTATTTATATTTATTATTTAACACTGCAGTCTCTATACTGACTGATACAGTATATATATTTAGTATTTAACACTGCAGAGTCTCTACACTGACTGACTGATACAGTATTTATATTTAGTATTTAACACTGCAGAGTCTCTATACTGACTGAATGATATAGTATTTAACACTGCAGAGTCTCTACACTGATTGAATGGTACAGTATTTATATTTAGTATTTAACACTGCAGAGTCTCTACACTGACTGAATGATACAGTATTTAACACTGCAGAGTCTCTACACTGACTGATACAGTATTTATATTTAGTATTTAACACTGCAGAGTCTCTACACTGACTGAATGATATAGTATTTAACACTGCAGAGTCTCTACACTGATTGAATGGTACAGTATTTATATTTAGTATTTAACACTGCAGAGTCTCTACACTGACTGAATGATACAGTATTTAACACTGCAGAGTCTCTACACTGACTGATACAGTATTTATATTTAGTATTTAACACTGCAGAGTCTCTACACTGACTGAATGATATAGTATTTAACACTGCAGAGTCTCTACACTGATTGAATGGTACAGTATTTATATTTAGTATTTAACACTGCAGAGTCTCTACACTGACTGACTGATACAGTATTTATATTTAGTATTTAACACTGCAGAGTCTCTACACTGACTGAATGATACAGTATTTAGCACTGCAGAGTCTCTACACTGATTGAATGGTACAGTATTTATATTTAGTATTTAACACTGCAGAGTCTCTACACTGACTGAATGATACAGTATTTATATTTAGTATTTAACACTGCGGAGTCTCTACACTGACTGATACAGTATTTATATATATTATTTAACACTGCAGAGTCTCTATACTGACTGATACAGTATTTATATTTAGTATTTAACACTGCAGAGTCTCTACACTGACTGAATGATATAGTATTTAACACTGCAGAGTCTCTACAACTGACTGAATGATACAGTATTCAACACTGCAGAGATGGGATTTCAAACCATTCCTGAGCTATACTGACTCTCTGGGCAATACAGTATTCTACTCTATCCTAAAGTACCTGGGAGTACCTGGGAGTAGTGGAGCCGAACTACAAATACTGTTCCTATCTCTAACACTTGGATGGTCGCCATTGGCCATGTGGATTCCTATAAACACGTCAGGGGGTAACATTATACTGACGTAACTCTCACACCTTGAAATTAACTATATCTCACTATGCCCCTCCTACGGTTTGACTGATGGCACCAACCCTCTGCTCAACAGGCAAATTACAATAAACCCCCACTGTTGCCCAGCATGGTCCGGACTGAGCTGTGTGATTGGGGTTGCTGATTGCACTTGCGAACGCCCACCGCCACTCACTCCTAATGACACTGCGCCGGTGTTATACTGGGCTTAAGATGTGAGTGTGTCACACAGTATGCATAGCAGCGCTGAAAAGGCGTTAGAGCGAGTATTCCCAAACTGGAAATAACGCTTTCTTTCTTCTTCACATTTTCAAAAACAGTACATTTATATTTTCCAACGAGGCTATACATTTGGGTGAGTTTTTTTTTCTTTCTTCCTCGCCTGAGTAGTCTCGTTTCACCGCCATAAAATTAAACACCATCTAGTGTTCAGCGAAATAACAACACAATGTCAAATACAGGTAGCCTAGTCAAATAATAAACATTAACTGTTACTCTCTCGCGGGAAAGCTTCAGTCTTGCGCAGACATTTAGAAACGAAACAGAACAATTTGAAAAATAAGCCACGGGAGATTATTGAGCGAGAAGGAAGATGACTTTTGAGTAGTAAGACATGTATAAAAGGCAACAGATAGCATTAATAAGAAGGGTCTAGAAGCGTCTTATACGGTGAGCTACCGAGTGGCTAGGACAGGCAAGCACCATACTATTGTGGAGGACTTAATTCTTCCTGCTGCCGCGGATATGGCTGGGACAATGCTGGGGGAAAAGGCCCCAAAAAACAATACAGACAATGCCTTCATCAAACAACACTGTTTCACAACGCATCAGTGACATGGCAGGAGATGTTTTGAAACAATTACTGCATCGCGTACAAGCCAGTGAATTATATGCGTTACAGATGGATGAGTCAACAGACGTGGCGGGCCTTGCACAGCTCCTGGTATATCTCCATTAAGTTTATGGGGGGTCAATTAAGGAAGACATCCTCTTCTGCAAACCACTGGAAACCAGGACAACAGGAGAGGATATTTTTAAAGTACTGGACAGCTTTGTGACGTCAAATGGACTTTGGTAGTTAAGATGTGTTGGTATCTGTACTGATGGCGCAAAAGCCATGACAGGGAGACATAGTGGAATGGTAAAATGCGTGCAAGCAGTTGCTCTCGACGCCACTTGGGTCTCGACACCACTTGGGTACACTGCAGCATCCACTGAGAGGCTCTTGCTGCCAAGGGAATGCCTGACAGCTTGAAAGAAGTTTTGGACAATACAGTGGAAATGGTTAACTTTGTTAAAGCAAGGCCCCTGAACTCTCGTGTATTTTCTGCATTACACAATGATACGGGCAGCGACTATGTAACGCTCACACAACAAGTGCGCTCGTTATCAAGAGGCAAAGTATTGACACGTTTTTGAATTGAGAGACAAGGTTAAAGTTATCTTTATTGACCATCATTTTCACTTGTCTGACCGCTTTGCATGATGACGAGTTTCTCACACTGTCACGTCCTGACCATAGTTCTTATGTGTTTTGCTTGTTTAGTGTTGGTCAGGACGTGAGCTGGGTGGGAATTCTATGTTGTGTGTCTAGTGCGTCTGTTTCTGTGTTCAGCCTAATATGGTTCTCAATCAGAGACAGCTGTCAATCGTTGTCCCTGATTGAGAATCATATATAGGTGGCTTGTTTTGTGTTGGGGATTGTGGGTGGTTGTTTCCTGTCTCTGTGTTTGTGTTCTGCACCAGATAGGACTGTCTCGGCTTTCACGTTTGTTATTTTGTTATTTGTTAATGTTCATCGTTTATTGTTTATTGTTTAATTAAACATGTTGAACACTAACTGCGCTGCATTTTGGTCCTCTCCTTCATCCCAGGAAGAAAGCCGTTACAGAACCACCCACCTAACTCGGACCAAGCAGCGTGAGTACGGGCAGCAGCGACAGCAGCAGTGGTACAAGGAGGAATGGACATGGGAGGAGATTCTGGACGGAGAAGGACCCTGGGGCAGAGCCAGAGGAGTGTCGCCGCCCCAAAGCGGAGCTGGAGGCATCTAAAGCGGAGAGGCGGCATTATGAGGCACTAGCAAGGCAGAGCGGCTGGAAGCCCGAGAGGCTCACCCAAAAATGTCTTGGGGGGGGGGGGATAAAGGGGAGTGTGGCGAAGCCAGGTAGGAGACCTGCGCCAACTTCCCGGGCTTACCGTGGAGAGCGAGAGTACGGGCAGACACCGTGTTGTGCGGAAGAGAGTCTCCTGTACGTGTGCTTAGCCCGGTGTGGGTTATTCCACCTCCCCGCACTAGCCGGGCTAGAGTGAGCATTGAGCCAAGTGCCATGAAGCCGGCTCAACATATCTGGCCTCCAGTACGTCTCCTCGGGCCGGTGTACATGGCACCAGCCTTACAAATGGTGTCCCCGGTTCGCCAGCATAGCCCAGTGCGGGCTATTCCACCTCGCCGCACTGGCAGGGCTACGGGGACCATTCAACCAGGTAAGGTTGGGCAGGCTCAGTGCTCAAGGGAGCCAGTACGCCTTCACGGTCCGGTATATCCGGCGCCACCTTCCCGCCCCAGCCCATTTCCTCCAGTTCCAGCACCCCGCACTCGCCTTATGGTGCGTGGCCCCAGCCCAGTACCACCAGTGCCTACACCACGCACCAGGCTTCCTGTGCGTCTCCAGAGCCCTGTTCCTCCTCCACGCACTAGCCCTATGGTGCGTGTCTCCAGCCCGGTACCACCAGTTCCGGCACCACGCACCAAGCCTCCTGTGCGTCTCCAGAGCCCTGTACGCACTGTTCCTTCTCCCCGCACTCGCCCTGAGGTGCGTGCCCTCAGCCCGGTACCACCAGTGCCGGTACCACGCACCAGGCCTATAGTGCGCATCGAGAGTCCAGTGTGCCCTGTTCCTGCTCCCCGCACTAGCCTTGAGGTGCGTGTCTCCAGTCCGGTACCACCAGTTCCGGCACCACGCACCAGGCCTACTGTGCGCCTCAGCAGGTCAGAGTCGGCCGTCTGCCCAACGCCGCCTGCACTGCTCGTCTGCCCAGCACCGTCTGTACTGCCTGCCTGCCCAACGGCGCCTGCACTGCTCGTCTGCCCAGCGCCGTCTGAGCTGCCTGCACTGCTCGTCTGCCCAGCACCGTCTGAGCTGCCTGCCTGCCCAGCACCATCTGAGCCATCCGTCTGCCCAGCGCCGTCTGAGCCATCCGTCTGCCCAGCGCCGTCTGAGCCATCCGTCTGCCCAGCGCCGTCTGAGCCATCCGTCTGCCCAGCGCCGTCTGAGCCATCCGTCTGCCCTGCGCCGTCTGAGCCATCTGTCTGCCCAGCGCCATCTGAGCCATCTGTCTGCCCAGCGCCATCTGAGCCGTCCGTCTGCCACGAGCCTTCAGAGCCGCCCGTCTGTCCCGAGCCATTAGAGCCGTCCGTCAGTCAGGAGCCGCTAGAGCCGTCCGTCAGTCAGGAGCCGCCAGAGCCGCCGGCCAGTCAGGAGCCATTAGAGCCGTCCGTCAGTCAGGAGCCGCTAGAGCCATCCGTCAGTCAGGAGCCGCCAGAGCCGCCGGCCAGTCAGGAGCCGCCAGAGCCGCCAGCCAGTCAGGAGCCGCCAGCCAGTCAGGAGCCGCCAGAGCCGCCAGCCAGTCAGGAGCCGCCAGAGCCGCCAGCCAGTCAGGAGCCGCCAGAGCCGCCAGCCAGTCAGGAGCCGCCAGAGCCGCCAGCCAGTCAGGAGCTGCCAGAGGCGCCAGCCAGTCAGGAGCTGCCAGAGCTGCCCTCCAGTCATGAGCTGCCCTCCAGTCATGAGCTGCCTTCCAGTCATGAGCTGCCTTCCAGTCATGAGCTGCACTCCAGTCATGAGCTGCCCTCCAGTCATGAGCTGCCTTCCAGTCATGAGCTGCCCTACAGTCATGAGCTGCCCTACAGTCATGAGCTGCCCTACAGTCATGAGCTACCCTACAGTCATGAGCTGCCCTACAGTCAAGAGCTGCCCTACAGTCATGAGCTGCCCTACAGTCATGAGCTGCCTTCCAGTCATGAGCTGCCTTCCAGTCATGAGCTGCACTCCAGTCATGAGCTGCCCTCCAGTCATGAGCTGCCCTCCAGTCATGAGCTGCCCTACAGTCATGAGCTGCCCTACAGTCATGAGCTGCCCTACAGTCATGAGCTGCCCTACAGTCATGAGCTGCCCTACAGTCATGAGCTGCCACTCAGTCCGGAGCTGCCACTCAGTCCGGAGCTGCCACTCAGTCCGGAGCTGCCACTCAGTCCGGAGCTGCCATTAGTCCGGAGCTGCCATTAGTCCAGAGCTACCTCTCTGTCCTGAGCTACCTCTCTGTCCTGAGCTACCTCTCTGTCACGTTCCTGACCTGTTTTCTCTTGTTTTTGTATGTGTTTAGTTGGTCAGGGCGTGAGTTGGGGTGGGCATTCTATGTTATGTGTTTCTATGTTTAGGTTCATTGTCATTTAGCCTGATATGGTTCTCAATCAGGGACAGGTGTTTTACGTTTCCTCTGATTGAGAACCATATTTAGGTAGGTTGTTCACACTGTTTGTTTGTGGGTGGTTGTCTTCCGTGTTTGTGTCTGTGCACCACACGGGACTGTTTCGTTTGTTCGTTCGTTTGTGTAGTCTGTACCTGTTCATGCGTTCTTCGTGTTTATGTAAGTTCTTTAGTTCAGGTCTGTCTACATCGTTTATTTGTTTTGTAGTTTGTTGAAGTATTTTCGTGTTTCGTCATTACTTTAATAAATTCATTATGTCATATAACAACGCTGCGCTTTGGTCCAATCCCTACTCCTCCTCTTCGGACGAAGAGGAGGAGAACGACCGTTACACTCTCTGTCCTGAGCTACCTCCTAAATCATGTGGGGGCCTTGGGGAGGATTCTTAGGCCAAGGTCGTGGGCGAGGGTCGCCACTCAAAGGACGCTAAGGAGGGGGACAAAGACAGTGGTGGAGTGGTGTCCTCGTCCACCGCCGGAGCCGCCACCGCGGACAGATGCCCACCCAGACCCTCCCCTTGAGTTTTAGGGGTGCGTTCGGAGTCCGCACCTCGGGGGGGGTACTGTCACGTCCTGACCATAGTTCTTATGTGTTTTGCTTGTTTAGTGTTGGTCAGGACGTGAGCTGGGTGGGAATTTTATGTTGTGTGTCTAGTGCGTCTGTTTCTGTGTTCAGCCTAATATGGTTCTCAATCAGAGACAGCTGTCAATCGTTGTCCCTGATTGAGAATCATATATAGGTGGCTTGTTTTGTGTTGGGGATTGTGGGTGGTTGTTTCCTGTCTCTGTGTTTGTGTTCTGCACCAGATAGGACTGTCTCGGCTTTCACGTTTGTTATTTTGTTATTTGTTAATGTTCATCGTTGTAGTCCCGTGTGGCTCAGTTGGTAGAGCATGGCGCTTGCAACGCCAGGGTTGTGGGTTCATTTCCCACGGGGGGACCAGGATGAATATGTATGAACTTTCCAATTTGTAAGTCGCTCTGGATAAGAGCATCTGCTAAATGACTTAAATGTTTATTGTTTAATTAAACATGTTGAACACTAACTGCGCTGCATTTTGGTCCTCTCCTTCATCCCAGGAAGAAAGCCATTACACACACGACTGGCCTATCTGAGTGACGTTTTTTCTCACCGGAATGATCTGAATCTTGGATTACAGGGACTCTCCGCAACTATATTCAATATGCAGGACAAAATTGAGGCTATGATTAAGAAGTTAAAGCTCTTTTCTGTCTGCTTTAACAAGGACAAAGTACAGGTCTTTCCATCATTGTATGATTTTTTGTGTGCAAATGAACTCAAGCTTACAGACAATGTCAAATGTGATATAGCGAAGCACCTGAGTGAGCTAGGTGCGCAATTGCGAAGGTACTTTCCCAAAACGGACGACACAAACAACTGGATTCGTTATCCTTTTCATGCCCTGCCTCCAGTCCACTTACCGATATCTGAAGAAGAGAGCCTCGTCGAAATTGCAACAAGCGGTTCTGTGAAAGTTGAATTTAATCAGAAACCACTGCCAGATTTCTGGATAGAGCTGCGCTCAGAGTTTCTTGCCTTGGTAAATCGAGATGTTAAGGCAATGATTTTTAAACATTTGATTTGATTTATTTCACCTTTATTTAACCAGGTAGGCCAGTTGAGAACAAGTTCTCATTTACAACTGCGACCTCGCCAAGATAAAGCAAAGCAGTGCGACACAAACAACAACACAGAGTTACACATGGAAGAAACAAATGTACAGTCAATAACACAATAGAAAAAAATCTATATACAGTGTGTGCCAATGAGGTAAGATTAGGGAGGTAAGGCAATAAATAGGCCGTAGTGGCGAAGTAATTACCATATAGCAATTAAACACTGGAGTGATATGTGTGCAGAAGAGGAATGTGCAATTCGAGATTCCGGGGTGCAAAGGAGCAAAAAAATAAATAACAATATGGGGATGAGGTAGTTGGATGGGTTATTTACAGATGGGCTATGTACAGGTGCAGTGATCGGTAAGCTGCTCTGACAGCTGATGCTTAAAGTTAGTGAAGGAGATATAAGACTCCAGCTTCAGTGATTTTTGCAGTTCGTTCCAGTCATTGGCAGCAGAGAACTGGAAGGAAAGGCGGCCAAAGGAGGAGTTGGCTTTGGGGGGTGACAAGTGAAATATACCTGCTGGAGAGCATACTATGGGTGGGTGCTGCTATGGTGACAAGTGAGCTGAGATAATGTGGGGCTTTACCTAGCAAAGACGTATAGATGACCTGGAGCCAGTGGGTTTGGCGACGGATATGAAGCGAGGGCCAGCCAACGAGAGCATACAGGTCGCAGTGGTGGGTAGTATATGGGGCTTTGGTGACAAAACAGATGGCACTGTGAAAGACTGCATCCAATTTGCAGAGTAGAGTGTTGGAGGCTATTTTGTAAATGACATTGCCGAAGTCAGGGATCGGTAGGATAGTCAGTTTTACGAGGGTATGTTTGGCAGCATGAGTGAAGGATGCTTTGTTGCGAAATAGGAAGCCGATTCTAGATTTCATTTTGGATTGGAGATGCTTAATGTGAGTCTAGAAGGAGAGTTTACAGTCTAGCCAGACACCTAGGTATTTGTAGTTGTCCACATATTCTAAGTCAGAACCGTCCAGAGTAGTGATGCTGGATGGGCGGGCAGGTGCGGGCAGCGATTGGTTGAAGAGCATGCATTTAGTTTTACTTGCATTTAAGAGCAGTTCGAGGCCACGGAAGGAGTTGTATGGCATTGAAGCTCGTTTGGAGGTTAGCTAACACAGTGTCCAAAGAAGGGCCAGAAGTATACAGAATGGTGTCGTCTGCGTAGAGGTGGATCAGAGAATCATCAGCAGCAAGAGCGACATCATTGATGTATACAGAGAAAAGAGTCGGCCCGAGAATTGAACCCTGTGGCACCCCCATAGAGACTGCCAGAGGTCCGGACAACAGGCCGATAAGAATGTGGTGATTGACAGAGTCGAAGCCTTGGCCAGGTAGATGAATACGGCTGCACAGTATTGTCTTTTATCGATGGCGGTTATGATATCGTTTAGGACCTTGAGCGTGGCTGAGGTGCACCCATGACCAGCTCGGAAACCAGATTGCATAGCGGAGAAGGTATGGTGGGATTCGAAATGGTCAGTGATCTGTTTGTTAACTTGGCTTTCAAAGACCTTAGAAAGGCAGGGTAGGATAGATATAGGTCTGTAGCAGTTTGGGTCTAGAGTGTCTACCCCTTTGAATGAGGGGGATGACCGCGGCAGCTTTCCCATCTTTGGGGATCTCAGATGAAACGAAAGAGAGGCTGAACAGGCTAGTAATAGGGGTTGCAACAATTGCGGCGGATAATTTTAGAAAGAGAGGGTCCAGATTGTCTAGCATAGCTGATTTGTAGGGGTCCAGATTTTGCAACTCTTTCAGAACATCAGCTATCTGGATTTGGGTGAAGGAGAAATGGGTAAGGCTTGGGCAAGTTGCTGTGGGGGGTGCACGGCTGATGACCGTGGTAGGGGTAGCCAGGTGGAAAGCATGGCCAGCAGTAGAAAAATGCTTATTGAAATTCTCAATTATCGTGGATTTATCAGTGGTGACAGTGTTTCCTAGCCTCAGTGCAGTGGGCAGCTGGGAGGAGGTGCTCTTATTCTCCATGGACTTTACAGTGTCCCAGAACTTTTTGGAGTTTGTGCTACAGGATGCAAATTTCTGTTTGAAGAAGCTAGTCTTTGCTTTCCTGTGTATATTGGTTCCTAGCTTCCCTGAAAAGTTGCATATCGCGGGGGCTATTCGATGCTAATGCAGTACACCACAGGATGTTTTTGTGCTGGTCAAGGGCAATCAGGTCTGGAGTGAACCAAGGGCTATATCTGTTCCTGGTTCTACATTTTTTGAATGGGCTATGCTTATTTAAGATGGTGAGGAAAGCAGTTTTAAAGAATAACCAGGCATCCTCTACTGACGGAATGAGGACTGATGCCCTTTGCAACCACGTACCTATGTGAGAGTCGATTCTCGGCCCTCGCTAGCATGAAAACAAAATACAGGCACAGACTGTGTGGAAAATGATTCAAGACTGAGACTCTCTCCAATACAACCCAACATTGCAGAGTTATGTGTATCCTTTCAAGCACACCCTTCTCATTAACCTGTGGTGAGTTATTCACAATTTTTGATGAACAAATAAGGTTTTATATGTAAGATGGATAAATAAAGAGCAAAATTATTGATTATTATTATATTATTATTTGTGCCCTTGTCCTATAAGAGCTCTTTGTCACTTCCCACGAGCCGGGTTGTGACAAGAACTCACACTCATTCTTATGTTTAATAAATGTATCGTATAGTTTGTGTGTGGCAGGCTTACAATGATGGCAACAAAAAACAACATTTGAGAGTGCGCTGACCCTGGTACTAGAGGGGGTACGCAGCTGGAGGTTGAATGTTTGAAGGGGTACGGGACTATAAAAGGTTGGGGAACCACTGCCTTAGAGGAAACTCAATGGTCTTTGTAACTCAACTCTGGACTTCAAAGCAAGTTCCATTGCATGTTTTCATTGTTCCCCTCTAAATCAGGGACTGACTTAGACCTGGGACACCAGGTTTGAAAAAAATCAGTCATGGCCGACCACAAGAGTACCCTTGTGGTAGAACATGACTGATTTTTAACCTTGATTTAACTAGGTAAGTCAGTTAAGAACAAATTATTTTTTACAATGACAGCCTAAGAACAGTGGGTTAACTGCCTTGTTCAGTGGCAGAACGACAGATTTTTACCTTTTCAGCTCGGGGATTCGATCTAGCAACCTTTCGGTTACTGGTCCAACACTCTAACCAATAGGCTACCTGCTGCCCAATTTGAATGGCATCATGACCTATGTTATGTAGCCTACAGTAATGTATACGATGTGCAGCATGTGAGACACAGTGCCTTTGTAAGGGTAAAGGCACTTTGTGGGTGTCAAAATGTTCAGTAAAATAATGTAACGGGAGTATAATAAAGTGTGCAACTATTTGCTCGACTTTACTATCCCCAGGTCTGCTCCTCCTCATTTGATTTGATCAATATTTTGTGTGTAGCCTGCAGCTATAGTAGCGTTAGCGTAGCCTCCAGCTCCAACTCTAAGCTATAGTAGCTTAGCGTAGCCTCCAGCTACTACTCTAAGCTATCATAGTGTTAGCGTAGCCTCCAGCTACAACTCTAAGCTATAGTAGCTTAGCGTAGCCTCCAGCTACTACTCTAAGCTATCATAGTGTTAGCGTAGCCTCCAGCTACAACTCTAAGCTATAGTAGCTTAGCGTAGCCTCCAGCTACTACTCTAAGCTATCATAGTGTTAGCGTAGCCTCCAGCTACAACTCTAAGCAAGTATAGCGTTAGCGTAGCCTCCAGCTCACACTCTAAGCTATAGTAGTATTACCGTAGCCTCCAGCTCCTACTCTAAGCTATAATAGCGTTAGCGTAGCCTGCAGCTCCTACTCTAAGCTATAGCAGCATTAGCTTACCATCTGTTAGCATTAGCTTGACCTCTAGAGGCTACCTGAGGCTAACTCCCAGAGTGAACTAAGAGCTGTTGTGAGAACAGTTGTAATTGTTCCACAAAACAGTTTTACTGGTGAACCGTAGTCCCCCGCTGGGTCTTTACAGGCCTATACCTGAGTCCCTAGATGAGTATGAATCATAGCCTAGCTGCTAACTACACAACGACATGCAGACTGCAGTACATATTCACACGACTTTGGTTTCAGGCCCTCGTCACAGCTGTCAGCCAATCAGCATTCAGGGTTCGAACCACCCAGTTTATAAATATACTTATACCACAGCATTGTTGAATACTTGTTTCTGATTGGCTAGAAGGACATTCTAGAATGGATATTAAAACCAGATAGTTGTAAAAGATATTGCGACACCTTGCAATCATGAAGCAATATCCTCCTACATATGCAGACCAATTTTATGTATATTTGTATGATCTTTTTAGGGGTGGATCAACTTTAATATCGCAGATAGATTGTAGCTTCCATCAATGTAATTGTCTGCATCATTTCCAATCGCCCATATATTTTTGGGTCAATATATATAGTACCAGTCAAAAGTTTGGACACACCTAACTCATTCCAGGGTTTTTCTTTATTTTTACTATTTTCTACATTGTAGAATAATAACATATATGGAATCACATCTGTGAAATAACACATATGGAATCATGTAGTAACCAAAAAAGATATTTTGCACATTTGTGCACATTTGTGGCCTGCTGGAGGTCATTTTGCAGGGCGCTGGCAGTGCACCTCCTTGCACAAAGGCGGAGGTAGCGGTCCTGCTGCTGGGTTGTTGCCCTCCTACGGCCTCCTTCACGTCTCCTGATGTACTGGCCTGTCTCCTGGTAGCGCCTCCATGCTCTGGACACTACGCTGACAGACACAGCAAACCTTTTTGCCACAGCTCGCATTGATGTGCCATCCTGGATGAACTGCACTACCTGAGCCCTTGTGTGGGTTGTAGACTCCGTCTCATGCTACCACTAGAGTGAGAGCACCGCCAGCATTCAAAAGTGACCAAAACATCAGCCAGGAAGCATAGGAACTGAGAAGTGGTCTGTGATCACCACCTGCAGAATCACTCCTTTTTTGGGGGTGTCTTGCTAATTGCCTATAATTTCCACCTTTTGTCTATTCCATTTGCACAACAGCATGTGAAATGTATTGTCAATCAGTGTTGCTTCCTAAGTGGACAGTTTGATTTCACAGAAGTGTGATTGACTTGGAGTTACATTGTGTTGTTTAAGTGTTCCCTTTATTTTTTTGAGCAGTGTATATATATATATGTATGTGGACACGCTTTCAAATTAGTGGATACAGCCACATCCATTGCTGACAGGTGTATCAAAACTGAGCACACACCCATGCAATCTCCATAGACAAACATTGGCAGTAGAATGGCCTTACTGAAGAGCTCAGTGGCACAGTCATAGGATGTCACCTTTCCAACAAGTCAGTTCGTCACATTTCTCCCCTGCTAGAAGTGCCCGGGTCAACTGTAAGTGCTGTTATTGTGAACTGGAAACGAGTTCCAGAGAAACTGCCTCTGGAAGCAACATAAGCACAAGAACTGTTGGTCGGGAGCTTCATGAGCTTCATGAAATGGGTTTCCATGGCCGAGCAGCCGCACACAAGCCTAAGATCACCATGCGCAATGCCAAGCGTCGGCTGGAGTGGTGTAAAGCTCGCCGCCATTGGACTCTGGAGCAGTGGAAACACATTCTCTGAAGTGATGAATCACGCTTCACCATCTGGCAGTTAGACGGATTAATCTGGGTTTTGCCGGATGCCAGGAGAACACTACCTGCTCCAATGCATAGTACCAACTGTAAAGTTTGGTGGAGGAGGAATAATTGTTCATGGTTCGGGCTAGGCCCCATATTTCCATTGAAGGGACATTTTAACGGTACAGCATATAATGACATTCTAGACGATTCTGTGCTTCCAACTTTGTGGCAAAAATTTTGGGGAAGTCCTTTCCTGTTTCAGCATGACAATGCCCCCCTTGCACAAAGCGAGGTCCATACAGAAATGGTCTGTCAAGATTCCCATCGAACACCTTTGGGATGAATTGGAACATCGACTGCGAGCCATGCCTAATCGCCTGACATCAGTGTCCGACCTCACTAATGCTCTTGTGGCTGAATGGAAGCAAGACCCCGCAGCAATGTTCCAACATCTAGTGGAAAGCCTTCCCAGAAGAGTGGAGGCTGTTATAGCAGCAAAGGCGGGACCAACTCCATACTAATTCCCATGATTTTGGAATGAG
>NC_052312.1:2621449-2628949 GCF_016432855.1 Salvelinus namaycush | reverse complement strand
ATTTGGACTACAACCACTGAATCAAATCCATATATTTTGGACTACAACCACTGAATCAAATCCATATATTTTGGACTACAACCACTGAATCAAATGCATATATTTTGGACTACAACCACTGAATCAAATGCATATATTTTGGACTACAACCACTGAATCAAATGCATATATTTTGGACTACAACCACTGAATCAAATCCATATATTTTGGACTACAACCACTGAATCAAATCCATATATTTTGGACTACAACCACTGAATCAAATGCATATATTTTGGACTACAACCACTGAATCAAATCCATATATTTTGGACTACAACCACTGAATCAAATGCATATATTTTGGACTACAACCACTGAATCAAATCCATATATTTTGGACTACAACCACTGAATCAAATCCATATATTTTGGACTACAACCACTGAATCAAATCCATATATTTTGGACTACAGCCACTGAATCAAATCCATATATTTTGGACTACAACCACTGAATCAAATCCATATATTTTGGACTACAACCACTGAATCAAATCCAGAGTTTTTGGGCTACAATTAGCGATGTTACATTTGATACCAGGATGTCCGAGGCACTCGTCAAAATCGCTAAGCAGCTAACCTCAAAGCAGTGTGCCGATACGTGCATCACTTTATCAGAAGTACGTCAAAATGCGAGATCCCCCATTGATTTCACCGTGGTTCCGGTGTTTTCTTCGATTCCAAGCTGCTTTCAAACAACGACCTCTACTGGACACCGTACTTAAAAAAATATAGTTAGGATTTTGGACAAAACCTTCCACTTGATCGGTTGCTTAGCAGGTAGAGTAGGGGACTATGGAACAGTCATGGACGTGAGAGTATGAGGTTGAAGGCATAATATTTAGAAAAGAGTTGAATGTGAAAACCACACATTCTGCACTTTTGTTCAAATCATTTGTTGTATTTAGTATGGTATGATGTACCTGTTTTTCCTATTGATTATCGGCTACTAAAGCCAATGACTTACCGCTTCTCCACAGAGTTTTGATGAAAATGAAAACAGTGTCGGAAAAATAAATGTCTCTGATAAGCACACGTTGCTATTTATTGCTGACCAGCAAATGTCAGTAATGTGATTTGTGAACAGATAATTAAGTTCAGAGTAATGAACCGTTTTTTGGCACAATTTGGTGAAAGCAGCGCCAAAGCCTTCAGAAAGACTGGTTTTCCCATCACTAAATTAAAGATATTCTCAGTATAAACTATTCAGGCACCAAAACTCAGGTATGGCTCTACCCTCGCCAATATGTTACCTACCAAGCCTGCTCTCCTCCCAGGCAAAAGGTCAACAGAGCACGAAACTCCTCCCAGGCAAAAGGTCAACAAAGCACGAAACTCCAGGCAAAAGGTCAACAGAGCACGTAAGAACTCTTTCCTGGAACTCCCTTCCTCTTGGAATGTTCCTTCGTGATATCCCCAAAACACGTTTTAACCCATAAATACATAATTTTCCATGTACACATAACATCATAAACAACAGTTTTACATAAAACCCACACTTCAAGAACTTGTGCCGTAACTTCCTCTTTAAGATACACCATACACATTTAATGAAATAATTCACTCCCCTGGGGATAATTAATAACTTTGGTTATTCCCATCAACCAACAAATGTTCCTCGATGACTCGCAAACTAATGAGCGTCTGTGACGGCTGTCGAAAGATGAGGACCAAGGTGCAGCGTACATACTTCTTTATTTTAAGATGTCGCCAACAAAACAATAAACATCAAAACGAAACCGTGAAGCCAATTACACCGAGTGCTGACATGCAACTACACATAGACAACTACCCACAAAACCAAAATGGAAAATGGCAACCCAAATAGGATCCCCAATCAGAGACAACGATAAACAGCTGCCTCTGATTGGGAACCAATTCAGGCCACCATAGACCTACATTACCTAGACATAAAAAATCCCCATAGATAAACAAAAACCCATAGACAAGATAAAAACACACATACCCACCCTCGTCACACCCTGACCTGACCAAAATAATACAGAAAACATAGAAAACTAAGGTCAGGGCGTGACAGCGGCATGCGTAATGTGCACCGGCACTTCAACAAGGAAACAGCACGTAGCTCCAGACAAACAGCAGGTAGGTGCAATTATAGGATTTCTCTCTACCAACACTTCGATTCTTATTCTAACAATATATTTCACATTGCTAGAGCATGTACGTTTAAAAAATGGGGCAGCTTTATACACGCCATAAACATTGTTAACAAAGTTCCATTGTTTTAGTAACTGGCGTGCACAACAAACACTCGACTTTGAAGCGCCTTATGTCAAAGTATTGCTGGCAAACAGAATGCGTTACTCTCTTTAGTTACAGGATTCTTGGCTATACCTTGAAGAGATACAAAAGAGAGTTTCTCTAACAAATCATTTCTTTAAGTGTCATTGTCTAGAAGTCACGGACATGCCCTCCATGACAAAACCCCTGAATCAAATCCACAGATTACAACCCCCTGAATTAAAGGGGAGGGAAGAGGAAAGAGGAGGAAAGAGGAGGAGGAGGAGGAGGAGGAGGAAGGAGAAGAGGAGGAGGAAGGAGGGGAGGAGAAGGAAGGAGGGGAGGAGGAAGGAGGAGGAAGGAGGAGGAAGGGAGGGGTGTGGAGTGGAGTGAGGAGGAAGGAAGGAGGAGAGGAGGAAGGAAGAGGAAGGAGGAGGAAGGAGTAGGAGGGGAGGAGGAAGGAGGAGGAGGAAGGAAGATGAAGGAGGAGGAAGGAGAGGGAAGGAGAGGAGGAAGGAGGATGAGGACGGAAGAGGAAGGAGGGAGGATGAGGGGAGGAGGAAGGAGGAGTGGAGGGAAGACGATGGAAGAGGGGAGGGAGGAGGAAGGTGGAGGAAGGAGAGGATGGGAGGAGGAAGGTGGAGGAAGGAAGAGGAGGAGTTCTGTAGAGAGTAGGAGAGTGATTTGCTGGGTTTTGTGATCACTGATCTGAAAGGAATCAACAGACCACCATATTGCGTCTACCTATTCCACCTTTTCAAGTACTGAGATTTGGGCAAAACATCTTAAATGTGCCTTCCACCCTATAAACATATTAAATGTGCCTTCCACCCTATAAACATATTAAATGTGCCTTCCACCCTATGCAATATAAACATCTTAAATGTGCCTTCCACCCTATGCAATATAAACATATTAAATGTACCTTCCACCTTATAAACATATTAAATGTGCCTTCCACCCTATAAACATATTAAATGTGCCTTCCACCCTATAAACATATTAAATGTGCCTTCCACCTTATAAACATATTAAATGTGCCTTCCACCCTATAAACATATTAAATGTGCCTTCCACCCTATAAACATATTAAATGTGCCTTCCACCCTATAAACATATTAAATGTACCTTCCACCCTATAAACATATTAAATGTGCCTTCCACCCTATAAACATATTAAATGTGCCTTCCACCCTATAAACATATTAAATGTACCTTCCACCCTATAAACATATTAAATGTGCCTTCCACCCTATGCAATATAAACATATTAAATGTGCCTTCCACCCTATAAACATATTAAATGTGCCTTCCACCCTATAAACATATTAAATGTGCCTTCCACCCTATGCAATATAAACATATTAAATGTTCCTTCCACCCTATAAACATATTAAATGTACATTCCACCCTATAAACATATTAAATGTGCCTTCCACCCTATGCAATATAAACATATTAAATGTGCCTTCCACCCTATAAACATATTAAATGTGCCTTCCACCCTATAAACATATTAAATGTACCTTCCACCCTATAAACATCTTAAATGTGCCTTCCACCCTATGCAATATAAACATATTAAATGTGCCTTCCACCCTATAAACATATTAAATGTGCCTTCCACCCTATGCAATATAAACATATTAAATGTGCCTTCCACCCTGTGCAATATAAACATATTAAATGTACCTTCCACCCTATAAACATATTAAATGTGCCTTCCACCCTATAAACATATTAAATGTACCTTCCACCCTATAAACATATTAAATGTGCCTTCCACCCTATGCAATATAAACATATTAAATGTGCCTTCCACCCTATGCAATATAAACATATTAAATGTGCCTTCCACCCTATAAACATATTAAATGTGCCTTCCACCCTATGCAATATAAACATATTAAATGTACCTTCCACCCTATGCAATATAAACATATTAAATGTGCCTTCCACCCTATAAACATATTAAATGTGCCTTCCACCCTATAAACATATTAAATGTGCCTTCCACCCTATAAACATATTAAATGTACCTTCCACCCTATGCAATATAAACATCTTAAATGTGCCTTCCACCCTATAAACATATTAAATGTGCCTTCCACCCTATAAACATATTAAATGTGCCTTCCACCCTATAAACATATTAAATGTGCCTTCCACCCTATGCAATATAAACATATTAAATGTACCTTCCACCCTATGCAATATAAACATATTAAATGTACCTTCCACCCTATGCAATATAAACATATTAAATGTACCTTCCACCCTATGCAATATAAACATCTTAAATGTGCCTTCCACCCTATACACATATTAAATGTGCCTTCCACCCTATACACATATTAAATGTGCCTTCCACCCTATAAACATATTAAATGTGCCTTCCACCTTATAAACATATTAAATGTGCCTTCCACCCTATAAACATATTAAATGTGCCTTCCACCCTATAAACATATTAAATGTGCCTTCCACCCTATAAACATATTAAATGTACCTTCCACCCTATAAACATATTAAATGTGCCTTCCACCCTATAAACATATTAAATGTGCCTTCCACCCTATAAACATATTAAATGTACCTTCCACCCTATAAACATATTAAATGTGCCTTCCACCCTATGCAATATAAACATATTAAATGTGCCTTCCACCCTATAAACATATTAAATGTGCCTTCCACCCTATAAACATATTAAATGTGCCTTCCACCCTATGCAATATAAACATATTAAATGTTCCTTCCACCCTATAAACATATTAAATGTACATTCCACCCTATAAACATATTAAATGTGCCTTCCACCCTATGCAATATAAACATATTAAATGTGCCTTCCACCCTATAAACATATTAAATGTGCCTTCCACCCTATAAACATATTAAATGTACCTTCCACCCTATAAACATCTTAAATGTGCCTTCCACCCTATGCAATATAAACATATTAAATGTGCCTTCCACCCTATGCAGTATAAACATCTTAAATGTGCCTTCCACCCTATAAACATATTAAATGTGCCTTCCACCCTATAAACATATTAAATGTGCCTTCCACCCTATAAACATATTAAATGTACCTTCCACCCTATAAACATCTTAAATGTGCCTTCCACCCTATGCAATATAAACATATTAAATGTGCCTTCCACCCTATAAACATATTAAATGTGCCTTCCACCCTATGCAATATAAACATATTAAATGTGCCTTCCACCCTGTGCAATATAAACATATTAAATGTACCTTCCACCATATAAACATATTAAATGTGCCTTCCACCCTATGCAATATAAACATATTAAATGTGCCTTCCACCCTGTGCAATTATAAACATATTAAATGTACCTTCCACCCTATAAACATATTAAATGTGCCTTCCACCCTATAAACATATTAAATGTACCTTCCACCCTATAAACATATTAAATGTGCCTTCCACCCTATGCAATATAAACATATTAAATGTGCCTTCCACCCTATGCAATATAAACATATTAAATGTGCCTTCCACCCTATAAACATATTAAATGTGCCTTCCACCCTATGCAATATAAACATATTAAATGTACCTTCCACCCTATGCAATATAAACATATTAAATGTGCCTTCCACCCTATAAACATATTAAATGTGCCTTCCACCCTATAAACATATTACATGTGCCTTCCACCCTATAAACATATTAAATGTACCTTCCACCCTATGCAATATAAACATCTTAAATGTGCCTTCCACCCTATAAACATATTAAATGTGCCTTCCACCCTATAAACATATTAAATGTGCCTTCCACCCTATAAACATATTAAATGTGCCTTCCACCCTATGCAATATAAACATATTAAATGTACCTTCCACCCTATGCAATATAAACATATAAATGTACCTTCCACCCTATGCAATATAAACATATTAAATGTACATTCCACCCTATGCAATATAAACATCTTAAATGTGCCTTCCACCCTATACACATATTAAATGTGCCTTCCACCCTATACACATATTAAATGTGCCTTCCACCCTATAAACATATTAAATGTGCCTTCCACCTTATAAACATATTAAATGTGCCTTCCACCCTATAAACATATTAAATGTGCCTTCCACCCTATAAACATATTAAATGTGCCTTCCACCCTATAAACATATTAAATGTACCTTCCACCCTATAAACATATTAAATGTGCCTTCCACCCTATAAACATATTAAATGTGCCTTCCACCCTATAAACATATTAAATGTACCTTCCACCCTATAAACATATTAAATGTGCCTTCCACCCTATGCAATATAAACATATTAAATGTGCCTTCCACCCTATAAACATATTAAATGTGCCTTCCACCCTATAAACATATTAAATGTGCCTTCCACCCTATGCAATATAAACATATTAAATGTTCCTTCCACCCTATAAACATATTAAATGTACATTCCACCCTATAAACATATTAAATGTGCCTTCCACCCTATGCAATATAAACATATTAAATGTGCCTTCCACCCTATAAACATATTAAATGTGCCTTCCACCCTATACACATATTAAATGTACCTTCCACCCTATAAACATCTTAAATGTGCCTTCCACCCTATGCAATATAAACATATTAAATGTGCCTTCCACCCTATGCAGTATAAACATCTTAAATGTGCCTTCCACCCTATAAACATATTAAATGTGCCTTCCACCCTATAAACATATTAAATGTGCCTTCCACCCTATAAACATATTAAATGTACCTTCCACCCTATAAACATCTTAATGTTCTTCCACCCTATGCAATATAAACATATTAAATGTGCCTTCCACCCTATAAACATATTAAATGTGCCTTCCACCTATGCAATATAAACATATTAAATGGCCTTCCACCCTGTGCAATATAAACATATTAAATGTACTCCCCACCATATAAACATATTAAATGTGCCTTCCACCCTATGCAATATAAACATATTAAATGTGCCTTCCACCTGTGCAATATAAAACATATTAAATGTACCTTCCCCTATAAACATATTAAATGTGCCTTCCACCCTATAAAATATTAAATGTACCTTCCACCCTATAAACATATTAAATGTGCCTTCACCCTATGCAATATAAACATATTAAATGTGCCTTCCACCCTATGCAATATAAAAATATTAAATGTGCCTTCCACCCTATAAACATATTAAATGTGCCTTCCA